>NW_016107341.1:10048987-10093381 GCF_001604975.1 Cebus imitator | reverse complement strand
CAATGGTGTGACCTTGGCTCACTGTAACTTCTGCCTCCTGCGTTCAAGTGATTCTCCTGCTTTAGCCTCCCTGGTAACTGTGATTACAGGCATGTGACACCACGCCTGGCTAATTCTGTATTTTTAGTAGAGATGGGGTTTCTCCACGTTGGTCAGGCCTGACCTCAGGTGATCTGCCCGCCTCAGCCTCCCAAAGTGTTGGGATTACAGGCATGAGCCACCACACCTGGCCTACCACTTGAAATAACATGTTGCTTCTCTCCTTTAATCTTCATAACCTCTTATGACATGTTCTCTTAGATTATAAACTTTTGATTTTTAAAATTTGCCCTTGAGTAACATTTATCTTGATTTACAAAAAGAAAGGGAGGTTGAGGAGGAGGGATTCAGGATAAGGACTGGGAAGGGCTGCGGCCATGTGGCACAGTCATAAGCTGCTTCATATTTGGGAGAACAACAGAGCAAGAGCCATTGCTGTTCATTTGACTTTCGGTCTGACCCAGGAATGTTCAGTAAGCTGAGTGTCTCCAGACATAATCTAAGTGGTAACTAAGGGTTCAGAGTTCTGAGTCTTGTACTCTGGATTATCTGTGCTACGGAACTGAAACCCCTAGAATTTGTAGGGGACATCTACATGGATACTCAGGTCAGAAAGGCTCAGGAATACCTACCTCATTCAGCAACAGTCCAATCAAAATCTTCCTCCCCAAAATGATCTATAACCAGCCTGTTCTGGACATTTCTCTCTAGAGTGTAAAAAGGGTTGAGTTCATGTGCCCTAACAGCAAGAACTGGATTACTCTCCAGTAACTCTCTTCTTATCTTAAATACTTACTTTGAATCACTAAACTTCCTAACTAGTTATAAATGTTGTTTGCGCAAGATTCCCATCAATCATTCTCATCAGTTGATAGACTCCACTCCCTGGTGCTCAACCAAAGTTTATTTTGGTAGCCTTTGACACATACTGACTTGTAATGCCAAAGATGGATTAGATGTGTTGGCTCCATATAACAACAATTTTTTTTAAAGAAATCAACATCAATTTCTATTTGGTTTCCAAGATTAAATCATTCAGAAATTATCAAAACATGAGATTTCAATAACTCCACCTCTTCTCTAGGGATACAGTTGTGTTTATTGTTCGCAACAGAAGCAACAGAGGACTCCTTTCCAAAATGACTTTAATCATTGGCCTTTGTTGCAGCAGAAGCTCTGAAATGTCTTGTATGGGGAGGTGGAACATCCAGATTTGGATCTTTTATCTCTTGACCATATTGCTCAGCAGAGTCTCTCTTCTCATCCAACACTCCAGTTTATGATTAGGAAATAATTGACTAAACTGTCTGTGATGGAGATTTCAGAGGGTCTCTGGTTTAGAAGTGTTTTACAGGGTATTGAGAGAGGAAACTAAGGAATTCCTCTAGTAGAATGAAGGGTAGGGGGGGATATCTGGTAGCTTGTGGAGAAAGCAGCCCTCACAAAACCTGGAATAATTAAGAGTTTTACTACAGAAATCTGTACTGCATGGCTATCCATGCCAAGGATGGTTTCCTAAACTTCGTAATAGAACAACATACCCCAGGAGACCCAAGACACCTGGAATCAACTGGGAGTTACAGATAAACTCTTGCCAAGATAGCCAGGCATTATTCTTTCTTCAAAGCCTGTGAGCAAAAGAAATAAACTCAGTATTCTTTGTAGCTCCTGACACCAGTGTGTTTCTAATTGTGGAGGCAGTTCAAAAGAATTAGAAATTTGCTAGACTTCAAAGGATGTGGGATTTGACAGCTTGTCAGTTTCCCATTGTCTGTAAGGTTCCGAGGGATACTGGAGTCATGGGTACTATTTTTCTTGGCTGAAAAACAGCTGAAGCTGAGAACACCCCACACCAGTCCTGGCTTCTTGCCCACTCCCACTGGGGAAGAACCACTCTCAGACAGCTGAAGCACTGCTGAACTTGCTAAATGAATGTGCACATCTGTTCTTTTCATGTTGAGCATCCACAGAGTAGAACTAAGAGAGAATGTGTTAAAAGGAAGATAATCCGCAGGAGCTCTCTCCCACTCTTTAAGCTGCCCGTGGACCTTTAGTTTATCCCATGTAAGATGAAACTTGACAAAAGTTAAACAAAACTTGTCAGATTGTCTGAAGACAATAATAAAAAGCAGGGAAAATAAACATCAGAATGTATGCTTCTTTTGTTTCTTAAACCTGTGTTTAGGTTTTTGACATGTTTTTGATCCCTCTTCTCTGTGACACGCCTGGGCCTTGCTCATTGTGCCTTGCCTGACATTAACAAAGTGCGTGCGGCATGTCTCATAGGAGTTATGATTTCTCCATGTTATAATTTGTAATAACCACTTTATCAATTCTAGTTAAATTTGGTTCATTATATTTTGTCATCCTAAGGCCGTTATCACATACATCACAGATAGGCTCGTTCCATGATTCTTTTTGTTCACAGACAAAAACCAGGGTCTTGTGTCTTTCAAGTGCTTTTGGAATACACATTTTCTTTTCATCATCTAAAAGACCTGTGAGATAGGTAGACAGTTATTTTCTTTCTCCTGTATACAGGAAGAAACTTGAGATTAAATGACTTGTTAAAGGTCACATAGATACAATTTCAGATTCCAGGCTGTTTTTTTCCGCTAGCGTTGTTACCTCCCTTGATTAGATCACCTCTTATTCTATTATGTTGGCAAACGGGAGGTGAAAGCAGTACTGATAATAGTTCATGAACTCATTATTTCTTAGAAATCCTTAAATGAAAGAGGCCATAGGATGGTGTGACTGTCCTTAGAGTAAACGTTCTGAGTTGTCATTTTCTTGGGAAAGACCAAGAACAAAAAGTGAGGTGGCTGACTGTGCAAATAGACACCCATCAACTCTTTCAGGCTGATTATTTTAGCTTAAGGAATTCCCCTGCCTTTTCTGTCCCACAGAGGACCCTGGATGAGTGCCAGGTAATTGGGCCACTAGGTACCCCTTTTCAAAATAAACTTAGAGAAATGAAAAAAGGGTGAGTTATGCCACAGGCAACAAGAAAAATATCTGGTTGCCCTTTGGGTAGTCCAATCCTGGCTCATTTTTATTTTGGAGGTAAAATCTAAAACCTGAAGCTGTTCTAAAATTTTTCTCAAAAAATTCCAGTTACCAAATATAATTTACAGATACTTTGTTTTGGTCTTTTCCTGGTTATCCTTCCTTTTGGTTTTCCCAATATACATTTGCTTTCACTGCATACCCTTTTTGTTCTTTAATTTCTTCCCATTTGACTTCTTTTTATGCATCTGTCACGTTTTATATGTTAAAAATAATTCCCTGGCCAAGTGTGGTGGTTCACGCCTGTAATCCTAGCACTTTGGGAGGCTGAGGCGGGTGAACTATGAGGTCAGGAGATTAAGACTATCTTGGCCAACACAGTGAAACCCCGTCTCTACTGAAAATACAAAAAATTAGTTGGGCATGGTGGCACGTGCCTGTAGTCCTGACTACTTGGGAGGCAGGAGAATCTCTTGAACCCAGGAGGCAGAGGTTGCAGTGAGCCGAGATTCCACCACTACACTCCAGCCTGGGTGACAACACGAGATTCTGTTTCAGAAAAAAAAAAAAATTATCTTATATTTACCAAATGCTCAGGATCTGTGCAGCCAGTAAGTCATCTAGATTTGCTGGCAACTGAAGGTGTACTGTTGGATAGGTGCCTCTAGAGAAAGGAGGTATTCCAGCAAATGAGCAAAATTGTTTTAGTATGACAAGAAAATATTAAAAGTTCTACAATGTTATTTAGATTTACTTTTTATCTCATACATTTTATTTTTGTATGTTTAAATATATAACATATATTTGAACAGTTGTATGCCTAAATAATTTACAAAGTACATTAACATACATTTATTGAAAATGTATGCTCAAAATATTTTTACTAGGCCAGGCGCAGTGGCTCACACGTGTAATCCCAGTATTTTGGGAGACTGAGGCGGATGGATCCCTGAGGTCAGGAGTTTGAGACCAGCCTGCCAACGTGGTGAAACCCATCTCTACTTAAAAATACAAAAATTAGCTGGGCATGGTGGCACATGCCTATAAATCCAGCCAGAGGCTGAGGCACTAGAATCTCTTGAACCTGGAAGGTGGAGGATGCAATGAGCTGAGATCAAGCCACTACACTTCAGCCTGGGTGACAGTGAGACTCTGTCTCCAAAAAAAATTATTTTTTAAATTTTTTTTTATGATGGTATTCATGATTTTAAAAATTTGGCAATGAGAGCCACAGAGAAGCAGTACATACAAATAATGGTACTAGCTACTGTCTACTGACTGCTATGTGCAAGGGACTGTTCAACTGCTTTATTCATATTAAGTCATTTAATCTCCCCAACAACTCTATGAAGTAGGTGCCATATTAAGCTACTACTGTGTTATTGTCATGCCACAGATGAAAGTATTGAGGGGTAGAGAGGTTGGGTAATTTATCTAGAGACACAAAACATATCATGGCAGCATTTGAACTCAAGCCAGTGGGCCCCCAGAATGTGCTCTTAACCAACCCTGTATGCTGCCTCTGGCAGTTATTAAACACAGTGAGAAGAAGGACTGGGCTTAGTATTCTGAGGGCCATCTATGGAAGCTTACCCTCCTCACTTCTGTGCTTAGAAGCGTTGTTCATTCATTTTGGATACTCTCTCATCTTGAACTAATTTTGCATGTCAGATGTTGGCAAAGATAAATTAGACTTGGATTCTACCCTCAAGAAGCTATAGTCAATGCAGAAGATGAGACAGTTACATGAATAACTATAATACAAGTAGAACGTGAGAAAGTTGCCTGGGCATGGTGGCTCATACCTGTTATCCCAATGTTTTGGGAGCCAAGGAGGAAGGATCATTTGAGGCCAGGAGTTTGAGATCAGCTTGGGCAACATAGTGAGACCCTGTCTCTATAAAAATTTAAAAATTAGCCAGTCATGGTAGCATGCACATATGTGGAAGGCTGAGGTAGAAGAATTATTCAAGCCTAGGAGTTTGAGGCTACAGTGAGCTATGATCATGCCACTATGCTCCAGCCTGGGCGACAGACAAGTCCCTGTCAAAAAAAAGAAAGAAAAGCAGCATTTCTTCCACAGGGAAGAATTGGGGAAAACTGTAAAATAAGCCACATTTGAGCTGGTTTGAAGCCAAAGATTATCCCTGTAATCAACATCTAATTTTGTATCAAATTCCATCATGAAAGTGTCTTTGGAAATATTTGCTTTGGTCCTTGGCCTTGCCCTTTCAGAGTTCCCTCCATGTTTTAAAGCAGTGAGCTCCTCTGAGGCTGGGCCTTCACTAAGCCTCTCTCAGGCTGGTTTCCCTGGCAGGGAGGGTGGAAATGCAGGAGTGGCAACTCCAGGAGGGGCAACTTCAGGCTGTGCAGAGTTTAGTTTTGGTGGCCGGGCCATGATCAGTCCCACCTGCTCTGATGCTCAGTGGGAACAAGGCCATTGTTGGTGGAGCATAGCTCTGCATCTCATGGGATATGCGATATAGATATTTTGGGCCTCAAATATGAGGCCCAAGAAACTGAAGGTTTTATATTTAGTTGATATCTTAAAATTGTGGAAGTTGCATTTTAGCCTTTGGGACAGCCAGAAATGTCTTCTTTATAGAAAATGGTTCTTGGCAGCATATTTTTTTCCAGAATTACCAACAAACAAGGAAAAAAATCCCCAACTTTGCAATAGAATTAATTGGGACTTAATGAGGCAAGTAGTCAAGAGATGGTGTTATGAGTATGCAACACGAAGTGACCTGTTTTAAGGCTAGAAGCTGCCACCCATCGAAGTGGTTTAAATCAGGATTTTGGCAGAAGCACATTATTGTGACAGTTAAAAAATGTGAGTGAAATTCGGTCTCCTCTACATACCCTATTTAGGAATGTAGTCATTAAGCCCCTACACTGTGACTCAGCTCAGAAGTCACAAGAAGGAATGATCTAACTCTCTAAGAGATATGGAAGTTTTCTTCCAGTTTGTTAACCCACAGCAAATTGGCTGAATCATGGGAGAGGAGCCAAACTTGATCATGTTTGCATTTTATCTCCCTCTTTACTGTAAAAGATTTTGACTTGAAAGAAACTTAGTATTGCATTTTCCAAGAAAAGAAAATCAGCAGCATTGATGTAAGTATGGTCCTGCAGTACCAGAGCCAGAAGTGTGTATTGTAATCTTATCTGTAGGGGGGAAATGGAATTTCATGAGTGATTATGTTGAAACATGCTTGCAGACTTAAGTACTTAATATGACTTATATGTGCTTAAGGGAAAACATGAATTGTAAGAGAGGAAAAGTTCTGACTTCAGTTCTCCGATCTGCCACTAATGATTTAGCATAAAGCCTTGGACCAATTTTTGTGCCTCAGATTTTCCATGGATGAAAATGGTACCACGAATGTATCATAGACCTTGTAATCATTTTTAAGTTATTTTTAAATTTAAAACCTCTGAGAACATTTGGCTTTAAAGAATATTAGAGCTTTTAAAAAGGCATAAGGCAATTGGAGCATTCCAAGACATTGGCAAATGCTACTGAAGGGGGTTTTGAGACACAAAGAGCCTTAATCTCCCTTTAAAGCTTGTTTCATCTTTCAACAAATTATTCTTATAGTTTAAATATTTTTTCTTGCTTTAATTTTTCTCTGGTTCCTCTAACTCTGTCCATTCTCTCTAACAATGCTAATGTCTCTAACAAGGGAAGACAATGTCACCTTACTCCTTGCAACATAAGAATTCTTGTATTATTAAGACTTCTTAATTTTCTTGAAGACGCAAAGGATCAATGAACCAACTAGTATTTATTGAGTACTTACTGTGTTCTAATTTGATGTTTGGGAAAGGGATATGACAGCTGATGGATTTCCAGGCAGTACAAAAGGCTTATTGCATTCTTATTGAAAAGCTTACTGAATCTCCAGATTCCAGTCATTCAAAGGTAGATTCCTTTCTGTACCTCCTTGGGTGTGCCTCACTATGCTTGATTATTTCCAGTGAGAGGTCCCAAGCTATCTCCTGACAAGCTGCTCCTTCAGTTTTTGCCATCACATAGTTGCCAGACAAGACAGATTTTCATGTAATACAGGAATGAGTCAAATACTTTAAGTGCTGAATCAACTGAAAAAGACAATTTCTGCATGAGATCAACGAATGAATCACTGTTGGCTGTTGTGGTCAGGAAAAGATGATGACCTAGGGTTAAATAACCAATATCTTTCAGTTTTTCTCAAGGTACAATACATATGTGCATCTTTATTATTATTAATGTCATTTGCAAATCCTAATAATAGTTAACATTTATCTTATTCTTCTTAATGACTTAAAAATTTTTAACTGACAAAAATTGTATATATTTATGAAGTATAACGTGATGTTTTCATATATGTATACACTGTGGAAAGATTAAATCAAGTTAATTAACGTTCATCACCTTACATACTTATATTTTTTTATGGTGAGAACATTTAAAATCCATTAGCAAATTTCAAGTGTATAATACATTGTTATTAACTATAGTCATCATATACAATAAATCTCTTGAACTTTCTCCTTCTAACTGAAAAAAAAAATTGAATGACACATATATGTGTCATCCTTGTTCAGGGGCCACACTAATCTCTGTATTTTTCCAATTTTAGTATTTGTGCTGCCAAAGTAAGCACTAGTTAACTTTTACGTGATGCTAACTGTGTGTCGAGCACTAGCCAGTGTGTATACTGCCTCTCAACTGACACTGTGTATAAAATCTTACAGATAGCTAGAGAATCTATTTTGTGCTAAGAGCCACATCATTTATGTGTGTGTGTGTGTGTGTGTGTGTGTGTGTGTGTGTGTGTGTGTGTAATTTTATAATCTACACAACCACTCTTTGGTACGGGTATTATTATCACCATTTTGCCCAAGGAGACACTGGGGCTCTGAGAAGTTCAATAACCCACAGTAGCAGAGCCAGGCTTCTCACCCCACTCTGTGTGATGCCACAGCCCTGGCTTTGTCTGTTAGGCTACACTGCCTCACCTGGAAATCTTCCCTATTCTATTAACTTGCTAAAGAAATTCAGCTAGCTAACTAGTTCTTTCCAAAGGGCTAGTTCTTTCCTTAGGGCTAAAACAAGAGAAAATTGGCATAAGCACTGGGAGAGGCAGACCCACTGGTGGTTTTACCTCTAAAGTCATTCTGAGGCTCATGCACTGGCCCTTCTCTCAGTCCTGAGAGGAAAATGACATGTAGTCCAATGGACATCCATTTTTATATATAAATAAGGGGTACCTTTAGTAACCCTCTAGGGTTACTAATATCTAGTACCTACAACTAAAATTAATGGTAAACTATCATTTACTGAGGTCTCTAACTTTGTATTCATAGAAGCACTGCTTCATAATGAGGCAGAATCCTTAGTGTGATTCAGCACATGTAGATAATTATTATAATTCTCACATTTTAGGGGAGCAAATGTCATCCCTCCCACCATCCCTCCCTCCCTCCCTCCCTCTCTTCCTTCCTTCCTCCCTCCCTCCCTCCCTCCCTCCCTCCCTTCCTTCCTTGTCTGTCATGGTTTTTAATTTCTACTCTTCTTGCTTTGTATTTTTACAACTATATTTAGGTTTACATTTGTGGATCATCTTGTTCTTGTATAACTGCTGAGTTGTAAACTTTGTCATGTTATTTCCTCATGGATTCTTATCACTGAGGTTTTTTTTAACTGAAAAGTAGGAATGAAAATTCAGAAGTACTGATATTAAGGGAATGATTTCCAATGATTTCCAGGCCTTTTTCTAGCCCTAGATATTTCAGGTGAACATTTCAGCATTTCAAAACAATGCTAGAGAGTACATATTATTTTCCTTAAGTTAAAAAAGAGGAGCCAGGCGCGGCGGCTTATGCCTGCAATCCTAGCACTTTGGGAAGCCGAGGCAGGTGGATCACTTGAGATCTGGAGTTTGAGACCAGATTGGCCAACATGGTGAAACCCTATCTCTACTAAAAACACGCACACACAAAAAAATTAGCTGGGCATGGTGGTACATGACTGTAGTCCCAGTAGACACAAGAGGCACAAGAATCACTTGAACCTGGCAGGCAGAGGTTGCAGTGAGCCGAGATCGTGTCATTGCACTCCAGCCTGGGTGACAGAGCAAGACTGTCTCAAAACAACAACAAAAACAAAAACAAGACTGAGGCTTAGAAAGTTAGTAGCTTGCTAAGATTTAAGAGGTAGTAAGTAAGTGGTAGAAATGAAATTAAAACTCAGATCTGTCCGATTCCAAAGAATCCATTCTTCCCATTACATTCCACTGTCAATCCTGGAGTGTCTGCCATCTAATCTTACCCTCAGATTTCTTTTTTTCCACTTATGTGGCTAAATGTAATTAATAATTACTGACCATATAAGTGAAATTTCATTAGACCTAACTTCAAGAAAACTATATTTTGTTAGCAGGCAACTGAATATTACTAAGCTGTTAATCTGCTTTACGGATGTCTTTATTTGCTATAGATTTCGGATGTAATGTGTGTTTTTAAAAATTTTTTTGGTATCAAGATGTAACATCTGTGTTTCAGGGACTGAAATGTGTACATTTAATAAGCTGCTATAAGTAAGATAGTTCTAGATGACTAAAGAAAAGAAAAAACTTGACCTTGGAATTTTTTGCAGGCATTCTGCAAAAGCTCACTGATGTTGGAACGTTTGGATGTCTCTTATTGCTCCCAGCTGTCAGATATGATTATCAAAGCATTGGCCATTTACTGCATTAACCTCACGTCTCTCAGCATTGCTGGCTGTCCAAAGGTATGTGCAGGAGTCAGGGCTCAGACACATCAAATTTAAGCACAGACAAGGGACAAGGCAGGACAGCTATCAGGGCTGGACTCAGAATGTGTTTTCTCTGCCATGGTTGAGGTATTCATTGGAATTTTTTTTCTATCCTCCAATTGGAAATAGCTTATGATTCCATTGGTGTCAAAGTAGAATTTTCCAAAAGTCAAAAACATAATTCTCATACAAATATAAACACGTTTCAAATATTTATTTAATTCATTAATGAGAGAACCAACAAAATGACAAAGCCAGTGTGAAGAGCATTTGAATGAACTTAGTATTTGTAGGAACTGATGAAAGAATGTTGGAGTGACAGTGTTAGGTTAGGCCTAAAACTGTCCTACAAGTCATTAAATCCATAACCTTGGGGTTATAGTTTCTACCAGATGCAAATAATTTGCATCTTTCCCGGACAAAAATATAACAATTAACATATAACTTCATGGAGTTGGGGCCTTAGTCAACAGTAAACAGTATGTCAAACAAAGGCATGATTTCCTCCAGAACTTTCCAGGTAGGCCTGTTAAACAGTGTTCCAGTTTGACACTTCAAGGACATAACACCATCTTTTGTCTTATTTTCAAGTGTTTTACAATTTTTCTTGACCTCTGTATATAAATGAAATAAGTACTATTGTCAAAAATTTGGACTTCATATAAAAGCTTAAAGGATGTTAAACAAATATGCATGAAATGCATCACTCTATATCAAAGGCTTAGAAGGAGAAGGAGGTAGGATGAATCAATTTATTTTATTTTATTGCACTTTAGGTTCTGGGGTACATGTGAAGAACATGCAGGATTGTTGCATAGGTACATACGTGGCAATGAGGTTTGCTGCCTCCATCCTCATCACCTGTATCTGGCATTTCTCCCCAGGTTATCCCTCCCAACTCCCTACCCCCTGCTATCCCTCCCTTAGTCCCCCACAACAGACCCCAATGTGTGATGTTACCCTCCCTGTGTCCATGTGTTCTCATTATTCAACACCCACGTATGAGTGAGAACATGTGTTGTTTGTTTTTCTGTTCTTGTGTCAGTTTGCTAAGAATGATAGTTTCCAGGTTCATCCATGTCCCTACAAAGGACATGAACTCATCGTTTTTTTATGGCTACATAGTATTTTATGGTGTATATGTGCCACATTTTCCTTGTCCAGTCTATCATTGATGGGCATTTGGGTTGGTTCCAGGTCTTTGCTGTTGTAAACAGTGACACAATGAACATACGTGTGCATGTGTCTTTATAATACAACAATTTATAATCCTTTGGATATATACCCAGTAATGGGATTGCTGGGTCAAATGGAATTTCTATTTCTAGGACCTTGAGGAATTGCCACACTGTCTTTCACAATGATTGAATTAATTTATACTCCCATCAACAATGTAAAAGTGTTTCTATTTCTCCACATCCTCTCCAGCATCTGTTGTCTCCAGATTTTTTAATGATCGCCATTCTAAATGGTGTGAGATGGTATCTCAGTGTGGTTTTGATTTGCATTTCTCTGATGACCAGTGAAGATGAGCATTTTTTCATGTTTGCTGCCCTCATATATGTCTTCTTTTGTAAAGTGTCTGTTCATTTCCTTGACCCACTTTTGAATGTTTTTTTTTTCTTGTAAATAAGTTTTAGTTCTTTGTAGATTATGGATATAAGTCCTTAGATAGGCAGATTGCAAATATTTTTTCCCATTTTGTTGCTTGCTGGTTCACTCTATTGCGTATTTCTTTTGCTGTGCAGAAGCTCTGGAATTTAATTAGATCCCATTTGTCTATTTTGGCTTTTGTTGCCATTGCTTTTTGTGTTTTAGTCATGAAGTCCTTGCCTATGCCTATGTCCTGAATGGTTTTGCCTAGGTTTTCTTCTAGGGTTTTTATGGAGTTAGGTCTTATGTTTAAGTCTTTAATCCATCTGGAGTTAATGTTAGTGTAACGTGTCAGGAAGGGGTCCAGTTTCTGCTTTCTGCACATGGCTAGCCAGTTTTCCCAACACTATTTATTAAACAGGGAATCCTTTCCCCATTGCTTTTGTCAGGTTTGTCAAAGATTGGATGGTTATAGATGGGTGGTATTGCCTCTGAGGCATCTGTTGTGTTCCATTGCTCTGTGTCTCTGTTTTGGTATCAGTACCATGCTGTTTTGATTACTGTAGCCTTGTATTATAGTTTGAAGTCAGGTAACATGATGCCTCCAGCTTTGTTCTTTTTGCTTAGAATTGACTTGCCTATGTGGGCTCTCTGTTGGTTCTATATGAAGTTTAAGGTGGTTTTTTTACAGTTCTGTGAAGAAGGTCATAGGTAGCTTGATGGGGATAGTGTTAAATCTATAAATTTCTTTGGGCAGTATGGCCATTTTCAGAATATTGATTCTTCCTTACCATGAGCATGGAATGTTTTTCCATCTGTTTGTGTCCTCTCTTATTTCATTGAGCAGTGGTTTGTAGTTTTCTTGAAGAGGTCCTTTACATCCTTTGTTAGTTGTATTCCTAGGTATTTTATTCTCTTTGCAGCAATTGTGAATGGCAGTTCATTCTTGATTTGGCTCTCTTTAAGTCTGTTACTGATGTATAGGAATGCTTATGATTTATGCACATTTATTTTGTATGCTGAGATTTTGTTGAAGTTGCTTATCAGCCTAAGAAGATTTTGGGCTGAGACAATGGGGTCTTCTAAATATACAATCATGTCACCTGCAAATAGAGACAATTTGACTTCTTCCTCTCCTAATTGAATACCCTTTATTTCTTTTTCTTACCTGATTGTTCTGGCTAGAACTTCCAATAGTATATTGAATAGGAGTGGTGAGAGGGGGCATCTTTGTCTAGTGCCAGATTTCAAAGGGAATGCTTCCAGTTTTTGCCCATTCAGTATGATATTGGCTGTAGGTTTGTCATACTAGCTTTTATTATTTTGAGATACGTTCTGTCGATACCTAGTTTATTGAGAGTTTTTAGCATAAAGGGCTGTTGAATTTTGTTGAAGGCCTTCTCTGCATCTATTGAGATAATCATGTGGTTTTTGTCTTTGGTTCTGTTTATGTGGTGAATTACGTTTATAGACTTGCATATGTTGAACCAGCCTTGCAACCCTGGGATGAAGCGTACTTGATCATGATGGATAAGCTTTTTGATGTGCTGTTGCAATTGTTTTGCCAGTATTTTTTTGAAGATTTTTGCATCTATGTTCATCATGGATATTTGGCCTGAAGTTTTCTTTTCTTGTTGAGTCTTTGCCTAGTTTTGGTATCAGGATGATGTTGGTCTCATAAAATGATTGGTGAAGGATTCCCTCTTTCTGGATTGTTTGGAATAGTTTCAGAAGGAATGGTACCAGCTCCTCTTTGTATGACTGGTAGAATTCGGCTGTGAGCCCATCTGGACTTGGGCTTTTTTTTGATTGGTAGGCTCTTAATAGCTGCCTCAACTTCAGCCCTTGTTGTTGGTCTATTCAGGGTTTTGACTTCTTCCTGGTTTAGGCTTGGGAGGGTGCAAGTGTTTAGGAATTTATTGATTTCTTCCAGGTTTACTGATTTATGTGCATAGAGTTGTTTGTAGTAATTTCTGATGGTAGTTTGTATTTCTGTGGAATCAGTGGTGATATCCCCTTTATCGATTTTTATTGCATCTATTTGATTCTTCTCTCTTTTCTTTTTTATTAATCTGGCTAGTGGTCTATTTTATTGATCTTTTCCAAAAACCAGTTCCTGGTTTTATTAATTTTTTGATGGGTTTTTTGTGTCTCTATCTCCTTCAGTTCTGCTGTGATTTTAGTTACTTCTTATCTTCTGCTAGCTTTTGAGTTTTTTTGATCTTCCTCCTGTAGCTCTTTCAATTTTGATGATAGGGTGTCAATTTTAGATCTTTCATTGCTTCTCATGTGGGCCTTAATTGCTATAAATTTTCTACTAGATACTGCTTTAAAAGTGTCCCAGAGATTCTGGTATGTTGTGTCTTTGTTCTTGTTGGTTTCTAAGAACATCTTTATTTCTGCCTTCATTTCATTGTTTATCCAGTCAACATTCAAGAGCCAGTTGTTCAGTTTCCATTAAGTTGTACGGTCCTGAGTTAGTTTCTTAATCCTGAGTTCTAATTTGATTGCACTGTGGTCTGAGAAACTGTTTGTTATGATTTCCATTCTTTTGCATTTGCTGAGGAGTGATTTACTTCCAATTATGTGGTCAATTTTAGAGTAGGTGTGATGTGGTGCTGAGAAGAATGTATATTCTGTGGATTTGTGGTGGAGAGTTCTGTAAATGTCTATTAGGTTTGCTTGGTCCAGATCTGAGTTCAAGTCCTGAATATGCTTGTTAATTTTCTGTCTCATTGATCTGTCTAATATTGACAGCGGAGTGTTAAAGTCTCCCACTAAGTCTAAGTCTCTTTGTAGGTTGTTCAGAACTTGCTTTATGTATCTGGGTGCTCCTGTATTGGCTGTGTATATATTTAGGATCGTTAGCTCTTCTTGTTGCATTGATCCTTTTACCCTTATGTAATGCCCTTGTCTCTTTTGATCTTTGTTGGTTTAAAGTCTATTTTATCAGAGACTAGGATTGTAACTCCTGCTTTTTTTTTTGGTCTCCTTTTACTTGGTAAATCTTCCTTCATCCCTTTATTTTGAGTCTGTGTGTGTATCCCTGCATGTGAGATGGGTTTCCTGGATACAGCACATCATGGGTTTTGACATTTTATCCAATTTGCCAGTCTGTGTCTTTTGATTGGGGCATTTAGCCTATTTACATTTAAGGTTAATATTGTTATGTGTGAATTTGATCTTGCCATTTTGATGCTAGCTGGTTGCTTTGCCCATTAATTGACGTAGTTTCTTCATTGTTTCGATGCTCTTTACCATTTGTTATGTTTTTGGAGAGGCTGGTACTGGTTGTTCCTTTCTATGTTTAGTGCTCCTTTCAGGACCTCTTGTAAGGCAGGCCTTGGGATGATGAAATCTCTGAGTACTTGCTTGTTCGTAAAGGATTATATTTCTCCTTCACTTATGAAGCTTAGTTTGGCTGGATATGAAATTCTAGGTTGAAAATTCTTTTCTAAGGGTGTTGAATATTGGCCCCCACTCTCTTCTGGCCTGCAGGGTTTCTGATGAGAGATCTGCTGTGATTCTGATGGGCTTCCCTTTGTGGGTAACCCGACCTTTCTCACTGGCTGCCCTTAGCATTTTTTTCCTTCATTTCATGAATCTGATGATTATGTGCCTTGGGGTTGCTCTTCCTGAGGAATATCTTTGTGGTGTTCTCTGTATTTCCTGGACTTGAATATTGGTCTACCTTGCTAGGTTGGGGAAGTTCTCCTAGATAGTATCCTGAGGAGTGTTTTCCAGCTTGGATTCATTCTCTCCGTCACATTCAGGTACACCTATCAAATGTAGATTAGGTCTCTTCACATAATCCCATATTTCTTGGAGGTTTTGTTCATTTCTTTTTACTCTTTTTTTCTCTAATCATGCCTTCTTGTTTTATTTCATTGAGTTGATTTTCAACCTCTGATTTCCTTTCTTCTGCTTGGTCGATTCAGCTATGGAAACTTGTGTATATTTCATGAAGTTCTCATGTTGTGTTTTTCAGCTCTATCAATTCTTTTATATTCTTCTCTAAGCTATTTATTCTTATTAGCATTTCATCAAACCTTTTTTCAACGTTCTTAGTTTCTTTGCATTGGGTTAACATGTTCTTTTAGCTCAAGAAGTTTGTTATTACTCACTTTCTGAAGCCTGTTTCTGTCAAGTCATCAGACTCATTCTCCATCCAGCCTTGCTTCCTTGCTGCTGAGGCGTTGTGATCCCTTGGAGGAGGAGAGGCGTTCTGGTTTTGGGTGTTTTCATCCTTTTTGCTCTGATTTCGTCCCATCTTTGTGGATTTATCTATCTGTGTTCTTTGTGGTTGGTGACTTTCAGATGGGGTCTCTGAGTGGATGTCCTTTTTGTTGATGATGAAGTTATTTCCTTCTGCTTTTTAGTTTTCCTTCTAACAGTCAGACACCTCTGCTGTAGGACTGCTGGAGGTCCACTCCAGAACCTGCTTGCCTGGGGATCACCTGCAGCAACTGCAGAACAGTAAGGGTTGCTGCCAGTTTCTTCTTATGTTATCTTTGTCCCAGAAAGATACCCACCAGATGTCAGCCTGAGCTCTCCTTTATGAGTTGTCTCTTGACATGTGGGGGTTGGGGAGCTGCTTGAGGAGACAGTCTGTCCCTTATGGGAGCTCAAACTCTGAGCTGTGAGCTCCATTGTTCCATTCAGAGCTGCTGGGCAGGTATGTTTAAGTCTGCTGCAGCGGAACTCATAACTGCCTTTTTTTCCCAGGTGCTCTGTCCTGGGAATGTGGGGCTTTATTTATAAGTTTCTGACGTGCTGCTGCCTTTTTTCAGAGATGCCCTGCCCAGCAAGGAGGTAGCCTGGTCACAGTCGGCCAGCAGAGGCATTGCTGAGCTGCCTTGGGCTCTGCCCAGCTGCCGTGTGAACTTCCTTGTGGTTTTGTTTATAGAGGTATAGTTAGAAATGCCTTGGTAATGGCGGTCTGCCTCAGTAATGGCAGATTGTGTCTATAATGGTGGACTGCCTTGGCAATGGCAGATTGCCTCAGTAAAGGCGGACTGCCTTGGTAATGGCAGAATGCCTCAGGAATGGTGGATTGCCTCAGTAGTGGTGGACTGCCTCGGTAATGGCAGATGCCCCTCTCCCACAGAGCTGGACTGTCCTGGGTCCAGCTGTTCTTGCTGTGAAACTCTCAATCCAGAGCATTTCAGATTGCTGGTCTTTGTGGGGGTTGGACCTGCTGAGCCAGATCACCTGGCTCCCTGTTTCAGCCCCCTTTTTTTCAGTTGAATGGGCGACTCTTGTCTCCCAGGAGTTCCAGGTGCCAGTTGAAATGGCATCCAGATTTGTGTGAGTTTTTGTGCAGAGACCTGCAGCGCTGGCTGAAATAGCTGTGCTGGAGACTCATGGTGCTTTTCCACCTGGGAATCTCCTAGTCTGTGGGCAGTAAAAATTCATTTGGAAGTGCAGTGATCACTCACCCTCTGCATTCTTGCTGGGAACTGCACTCCAGAGCTGTTCCTATTCGGCCATCTTGGATCGTCCAGGAATCCATTATTTTAGTACTCTGATATAAAGGAGTAAAAAGGTTTAGCTTTACCATATGAATTTTTCTGTTTAGACTGTGGGCTAGATGAGTATCCTGATTCAGAAGAGGTGGGGGCCATCATTTGGACTAATCTGAATACTCCTCAACTTACCCTGAAGTCATAAGGCTGTGCTCCAGTCTAACATATTCCACTTATGTTGATTCAGAATCAACTTATGTTTATTCTGATGTGTAAAACACATTAGTGTTTGGTTGGTCATTCTATGCCAGGTTTCCCAAAAGTCCACAGGTGAATTTTGAATCCATGGTCCCATCACCACCTGGACATAACCATTGCTGATATTTTATGCTATAGAATTTTTTTCTATGTACAAAGAGATTAGAAATAGTTATAGGAAGTTTGTGTTTTGCCTTGTTTTTTGAAAGAATAGAATCATACTTTCCAAAATACATTTTAACCGACTTTTCAATATACCATGAACATGTCTCCTTGTAAAGAACTAGAGATGTGGGTTCTGGATTAATAATGGTAGACTGAATATACACATGTAATTTTGTTCCTCTTGAAACTCTACCAAAACTAGAGATGAAGAGTGAGGGCCCATGTGGATAAGAAAAACAGGAGAGGAGACAAGAACAACAAAAATTTGGAAGCTTAAAAATAGACACACTAATTTAGCAGACCAGAGACCGCTTTGAATCCTAAGCCAAGAGTAGAGAAAGCTGGGTAAAAAAATCTGATTTATACTATAATCTTCAAACTTGGGAACACAGTGTACCTTTGGAACTGGGTTAAGAGTAGGTATGAAAATAAGGAAAACTAAGTTAGAGATTCTTAAAAAGTAGCTAGATGTCTAGGTTCCAGCCCCTACTCCACAGATCTGGGCAACTGTCTCTCCCCACCCCAAATAGAAGCCTGGAGATTTATTTCCTAAATCCTGGTTCTTCAACCCTGACACTATTGATATTTTGGACAAGATAATTCTTTGTGGTGGTGGTGGTGGGGTGTGTGTGTGTGCATCCCGTGCACTGTAGATGTTTAACAGCATGCTTGCCCTCTACTCACTATATGTCAATAGCACCTAAGATTCTATCCCTCCAGACCTTACCAAATGTTCTCTGGTAGAGGCAAGGGCCAGAATTGTTCTTGAATTACCTACTACTCTAGAGATGGTAAAACAGAGGGTTGCTAGGCTAATTAAGTGAATGCTGAGTGCAGAGATGTTCAAGCACTTTTTCCAACTGAGCATCAAGAACTTGGCTGGCAGATATTTTTCTCCAGGTGGGAGATTGGTAACCTCTTCTCTGGGAACCGTGACTAGCCCAAGAAGAAAGACCTAAAATAACTGACATGGCAGTCGAAGGGGCGGTTCCCAGCAGATAACACACCTAGATCATCCTTCATTGAAGCTTACGGTAAAGAAGCATGTACTCAGACCTTCCAATTCGTTTTTAGTCCTCCACTCTTAATCATGAACAAAAGGATTACCAGAAATAAGAGGAAAGTCTCTAAAGTGGAAGATACTGATCAACACAAATTAACAGGAAAAACTTTAAGTTCGTAAAGTATGAAGAAGGAAGAAAACTAAGAAATATTTTTTTTAAAATCCTCAGAACTTACAAGGTTATTAACAATCGTGTTCTCTTCTGTTGTGCACACTGAAGGCTTTTATTTACTACAGCATCACACCAACTCTCAAGATGCCCTTTATTTAATCTAGAAGTTTGGCTTCTATGTTGTTTGGTTTGTATGGTTAGCTAATTGTGCTGCAATAATAGGGAGGAGGCAGCAGGGAAAAAGATGTGGTAAACCATGACAAAACTAAGCCAAAACATTCACAGCAAAATTGTTTTTGTTTAATAATATACTTGTTTAGAACTAGGGGAACCAGATGTCTCTCTGGTCATCATCATTTGGTCCTATTAGTGAGCTGGGTCAAGGGACCCAGAACGGTAACAGCACTGACCAACTGACTGTCTGCAGCTTAAATAGTGATACTTCACTGGGATTCTTGCGTTCATACCACACAGACATATGGGCAACACATGGCTCAGTGAGAACTGCCCTGGTTGTAAAGTAGGCACAGATGGAGACTGGGTTTCTTAGTGGCTCTAAAGCATAAAGTAGGAGAATAAGAAAAGAAAAGGCTCCAGTGCAAATGGAGAGTAGTGCAGAGGATTTTGTTTGTTTGCTTTTGTTTTTTGTTTTGTTTTGTTTTGTTTTGTTGTTTGTTATGAAGGCTGAGGGAATTCCTTCTATAGAGTGAGCATGGATATTGTCCCCAGAGGCTAAGGGGGATGTTAAACAAATATGCATGAAATGCATAAATCTGTATCAAATGTTTAGAAGGAGAAGAAGGAAGGAAGGGTTGATTATTTTAGAACTCTGATACAAAGGAGTAGAAAGGTTTAGCTGTATCATCTGAATTGTTCTGGTCAGACTGTGGGTCAGATGAGGATCCCGATTCAGAAGATGTGGGGACCATCATTTGGCCCAATCTGAATATTCCTCAATTCACCCTGAAGTCATAAGGCTGTCTGTAGTCTAGCCTAACATACTCCACTTATGTTGATTTTGATGAGCCATAAAACACATTAGTGTCTGATTCATCGTCATTTTATGCCAGGTTTCCCAAAAGTCCACAGGTAAATTTTGAATTGTCACCTTATCCATCCCCAGAAAGACCAGCTTTTCCTTGCAACCACTTCACCTCCAAGGTCAGTCAGTAGTACTGTGACCTTGTCCTGCTCAACACTAAAATGCCAAGGAAAGCAACTGTAGCTACAAATCAAGGGGAAAAGCTGGTTGCTCTGGGCCCAATTCAAAGCACTCAGCAGTGCATTATGCCCTGTGGTTAACACTGTCACTTTTGACCCCCATGACTGATGTGAAGTAGGAGTTAGTCATGATTAGAAAGAAAAGGGGGTGGGAAATGGGAAAAATTAAAGGAAAGCCCTGAACAATGACAAAATGTTTGTGCAATGCACATTTGAGAGGGATAAGGTAAGCGAAACAGGCCACTGCTTTAGAACTGCATTTCTGTCATCAGTGTAGGTGACGTGAAGCAGGTCCACTGTGTACTGGTTACCAATTTGTCTGACTCTGATAAGACAGGACACATTCATATACAAAAAGCTTTATGAAGTGGATTCCTTACAGATAGGCAGCAAGCCATAACAGAAGCCGAGAATTCCTGGAGAGCCCGTTTCCCAAGTCTCAGGAAAGCTGCCCAAGGTGGATGAAGTCTCAACTGTAAATGTTCTACTTGCACTGCAGCTGAGGGACTCTGGAAGTTGGACCACCTTGGGTTTTATAACCTGGGGTTCACTTGACCCACTGGGCTGAAGCACAGAAAGATGTCCTGTTTCTAGGGGGAATTGGAACAGAGCCTGCCTGTTCCAGTCAGTACCCCCATCCTCGGTCTCAGGATGTTATATCCCCCGCACATTCTATAGTTATTCTTGAGAATGACAGTCCACAAATGGAGAGAACTGGGTGTGCCCAAGGCTATTTGAACTGTCCTGCAGGTGAAATACTTCTGAGAAGGTGACTGAGCCAGGTCACAAAGCCCGGCTGCTCTCCCCGAAGGCCCCAGGCTTAGCTAAAGCTACATAACCCTGTGAGCTGGGAGAAATCCCCAGGACATGCACAGAATTTCTCTTATACCTATATGATAAAACACTTTATCCAAAAAGTTTATTATCTGGAGAAATGTCTCCAGATAAAACACTTTATCCAAAAAGTTTATTATCTGGAGAAATGTCTCCAGACCACTGAAACAATGAGAGATGAGAATAAACACTATTTTTTGTTTTAAATTACCCTAATTTTACAGATGGGGAAATTAGGAGTGGAAAGGTATAGAGTATTGGGCAAATGACTGAATGTTTAGTGAGGTAACTTTATCCCAATTCCACAGACTTGCTGTGTAAAGGGAGAGGAGTAAGAGATTTGCTAATTCTGTGATTCCCCATGACAATCCTACCCTTTTCAACCTTTACTTTCTTAGTGCAGCTGGCTAACATGTTTGGAAATTCTTTCGCCTTAGAGGTTTTAAAATGACCACAAGGAAAATCAATTAGAGGTTTCAAAATGGTCATAAGGAAAAGAAATGATCAATGGGTCATATTTTACTATATATTACAAAGGGTGAGATTCCTGGCACATGGTATTGGCTGATCTGTTGCTGTGTAAACAGTCACTCTCAAACTCAGTGGCTTAAGACAACTACCATTTTATTTTCTCACAATCCTGTGGGCCAGGAATTTGGGCTGGTTCTGGCTACGTGGTTCTTCTGATAGTGGTTGGCCCTAGGGTTGCCCAAGCAGCTGCAGTCATCTCTTGACTCCCCTAAGAGCTGGTTGGCCTAGGGGACCCCACTGGGACAACTTCCTTCCACTTCACATGGTCTCATCCTCCAACAAGCTGGCTGAGCTGCTTCAAGGGAAGTAACACATTCCAAGAGGCTAAGGGCTGAGGGTACAAACTACAAGGCATCTTGAGGCCTGGCCCAGAAGAATATGACTTCTCCTCCATTCTTCTGGTCAAAGCAAGTCACAAGGTTAGCCTAGATTCAAGAGGTGAGGAAACAGACTCTACTTCTTGCTAAGAGTAGCTGCAAAGCATTTGTGGCCATTTTTAATCTACAGCAGCTACATTCTCACAAATAAAAATAATACAACAGAGCTGTTAGGAAATAGCCAAATATAGCATAATATAACATAATATGCAAGAAGATAATTTCCTGAGAGCCTTTCCCTCTCTTGCAAATATATGTAATATATCTCATATATATTACATATATATGAGACAAGGTCTCACTGTGTCACCCAGGCTGCAGTGTAAGTGGTGCAATCACAGCTCACTGCAGCCTCAACTTCCCAGGCTCAAGTTATCCTCCCACCTCAGCCTCCTGAGTAGCTGGACTACAGGCATGCCCAGCTAATTTTTGTATTTTTTGCAGATACAGGGTTTCACAGTGTTGCCCAGGTTGATCTCAAACTCCTGGGCTCAAGTGATCCACCTGCCTCAGCCTCTCAAAGTGCTGGGATTACAGGCATGAGCCAGCATGCCCATCTTATATTCAAAATATTTTTATTATATTTAAAAGCCTTCCCATGGTTCAGGGGCTTTACAAAAAGCTAGAGCAAAAACTTGGGCTCTCTTTTTTTGACCTGAACTTCAAAACACATCATTTGTTACTGCATTAGATTTTCATTAGTTAATATCTCATGAAACCAATTGCTATTAACCTAAAAGTTCATTTTGTGGACTCTTCAGCCTCTTTCTTGCTGTCCATCTTCAAGGCAGTTTTTTCTTGGGATCATCACTAGAAGTGCTAGTAAAATTACCTGACTCCCCACACAATCGAAACAGGAATTGATGGGGAAGGGGAAAGAGGGAGAAAAAACAAAAGTATAATTCAGCAAACTGAAAGACAATGGTCAAGTTCTCTTTTGTCTAAAGGGTTCCTACTTTAAAAAGCCAGATCTCATATATTAATGGCAAAGGATATGAATAGTCATAATTACAGCTGTTATTTATTGAGTGCCTACTTTAGGCAAGTCACTGGTCACATACCTGCTCTCCTTTAGTTCTGTGGCAGTCTTGGGTAACCATTCTACAAATGGGGAAACTGAGGCTCAGAATTTAAGCAATTTGCCTATGGTCACAATGTCAGAGCTGCAGGATTCAAATCTAAGAAAATACTACTAGTAAACAATGTGGAAAAAGATCCTACATAAGAAAGAAATCCAAGTTAAAACATTATTTGAAGTATCATTTATTACCTACCAAATTGCATATTTTTTAATGGTAATGGCCAGTGGGTGGCAGGGGGCCAGTGAAACTGGTCCTTGTATTGTAGGTAGCATTATAGATGGGTATAATCCTTTTGTGAAGCAATGTGAAAGTACATAAACAAGAGCCACAGAAATGATCATGCCCTGTCTTAGTCTATTTTCTGTTGTATATAACAGAATACCTGAAACTGGGTAATTTATAAGAACAAAATCTGTTTAGTAATATTACAGTTCTGGAGGCTGGGAAGTCCAAGGTCAAGGTGGAGCATCTGGTGGAGAACCTTCTTGCTGGCAAGGACTCTCTGCAGAGTTCCAAGGCAATGCAGGACATCACATGGCAAGGGAGCTAGGCATGTTAACAGGCTAGTTCAGGTCTTTCTTCTTCTTCTTATAAAGCCACCAGCCCCACTCCCATGATAACACGTTAATCCAGTGATGAGAGCAGAGCCTTCATGACCCGATCTCCTCTTCAGCACCCTACCTCTCAATACTGTCACATCAAGGATTAACTTTCAACATGAGTTTTGGAGAGGACAAACATTCAAACTATAGCATACAAGTCCACTTTCTGAAATCTATCCTAAGGGAAACAGTCCAAAACTTGGAAAAAACTATATTTATGAACACAGTCATCAAAATGTTATTTAAATAGTAAAAACTTGAAAACAATTGACATGACCAGAAATATGTGAATGATAAACTAAACCACATCTATTAAACCATTTTATAATAATTAAAGATTGTAAATATGAAGACTGTCAAGTAGTATGAGAATGCACTGGGGAAAACAAAAAAGCAAGATGCAAGCTGGGTTTGGTGGTGCACAGCTATGGTCCCAGCCACTTGGGAGGCTATGGCAAGAGGACAGCTTGAGTCCAGGAGTTCCAGGCCAGCCTGGGAAACATGGTGAAACCCAACTCTTTAAAGAAAAAAGAAAAAAAAAAGGCCAGGCATGGTGGCTCATGCCCGTAATCCCAGCGCTTTGGGAGGCCAAGGTGGGTGGGTAGATCACTCAAGGTCAGCAGTTTGAGACCAGCCTGACCAACATAGTGAAACCGCGTCTCTACTAAAAATACAAAAATTAGCTGGGCGTGGTGGCAGGTGCCTGTAATCCCAGCTACTTGGGAGGCTGAGGCGGGAGAACTACTTGAACCTAGGAGGTAGAGGTTGCAGTGAGCCTAGATCATGGCACTGCACTCCAGCCTGGGCAACAAAGCAAGACTGTCTCAAAAAAAAAAAAAAAAAAAAAAAGCAGGATGCAACCTAAATGTAATTACTATATTTACAAATCCATTAATGGGAGGTAGGAATGGGGAGCTAGCAAGAAATATTATAGAACATTAAAAGTAGTTACGTTAAGGTGATAAATTTATGATTGCTTTCCTTTGCTATTATTGCTATTTTTTGGCAATGTGCTTATATTATTGTTAAAATGTAAGATAATTTCATTTAAAAATAAACCAAAACATTTTTTTTTTCCAGAGAATCAAAGGTAGTTGTGTTGAAAGTAACATAATCTGCCTAGTGATGCTGGGACCAGGTCCTTATATCTGGGAGTTAAAAATGTAGCAAAGTTATTTCCATCTCCAGTTCCCAGCCCTTAATCCATAAATCCCAACGATATCACCTCAGTCATTGAACAACTTGAGCTTCTGATCTACAGGAACTGTCAGGCTCCTTTTCAGCTCTCCTAGTATCAAACCAAACCTACCACTCTGAACGCCACCTTCCCTAGACTTTTCCATCACCTCACTGTCCTTCCTTTCCTTTACAATTCTGAGGGCTTTTTTTTTTTTTTTTTTTTCCTGTCATCAGATCCTCAGAGATCAACCTAGTATGGCAGGAATGTCTGAAGGCATTTTTGTGAGAGTCAGTCGTAATGTTTAACCTTGGTCCTGAGCATGTTCTGGAAACAAAGCATGTTTAGACAATGACAACATCTCTTTTTCCCAAACTTAAAAAGTGTGTATTTCAAACTGAAATGCTTTTCTGGATAATTCTTTTAACTTTATGTTAAAACAAGAGCCAAGCCTCATGGCCTATGTTTTTTAGACTATTCAAACATTTAAAATAAGAAATTGAATCCAGTTGGAAAAAATTCCACTGGAAAGAGTAATCTAGTTGATTCTGCAGCTGGGCTTAGTTCAGCTATAAATTCAAAAGCTAGTCCTGGAGTAAGTGAAATAATTTAAGTAGTATAGTTGAATTACCTCTGTAGGACATCTGGGCAAAACTGTGAGATGTTAGAACCCTTGGCAGGATATTTCAGAGTGGGACTTGTGTAGTCTCTGCGGCTTCTGCTTTTCTTCCTCCCCTTGCTTCCAAATATATGTCTCACCTACTTGTTCCTTTCCAGAACCGGGTTACTCCATCTTTTTTACATCCAAGCCATCAGTGATGTCCAGGTCCTTTCTCATAGTAATACAATCCTGTCTGCAGATTAACTTCAGAGGATATATATTTTGTAGTTTTTTTTTAACATGTAATGTTGTTAAACATATGTTTTCAAATTGATGATGCCTTAGAGAGGATTTTAAATTTAAAGCCAAATCCCATCTCTATAGCATTTCATAAGTTGCTCATATTGGTGTGACAGGTATTACCAAAACTTTTGATGAAGTTTCCTATCCAAACCAGAGGCCTCTTAAATGAAAATAACAGCAAGATCACAACTTTCTTTCTGGTGGGAATCGGGCACAGGGTCTCGCTTTGTTACGGAGGCAGTGTTACCTAGTGTAGTGGCATGATCTTGGCTCACTGCACCTTTGAGGCTTAAGCCATCCCCCCACCTCAGCCTCCCAAGTAGCTGGGACTACAGGTGCGAGCTACCATTGGTGCCCAGCTAATTTTTGTATTTTTGGGAGTTTCACCATGTGGTCTCGAACTGGGCTCAAGCAGTCTGCCTGCCTCAGTCTACCAAAGTGCTGGGATTACATGCATGAGCCACTGTGCCTTGCTAAGATCACAATTTCTATTTGTGCTAGCTGAGGCAGATATTTTAGTGTTCTGACCTTATTTAGAAACAGTTACTAACAACTCACTTGAATTGCAGGCCCATCATGTGACAAGCTGGGTAAAAGAATTTGCAAGTGTTCTGATTTTGTTATTCTATTTGTTTTAAATTGAATGTTTGTCCTCCAGAAATTCTTATGTTGAAACCCCAACTTCCACTGCAACAGTAATACAAAGTGGGGCCTCTGGGAGTAAGTAGGTTTAGAAGAGATAGTAAGGGTAGAGCTCCCATGATGGGATTATGACTGTATCAGAAGAGAAGACTAGAGCTGTCTCCCTTTCTCTCTGCCATGTGAGAAGAGAGCAAGAATGCAGGCATCTGCAAATAAGGAGGGACTTCCCAAGACACCAGTTGAAGGTACCTCTATCTTTATCTTGATCTTAGACTTCCCAACCTCTAGAACTGTGAGAAATACATGTTTGATGTTTAAGCCACACAGTCTGTGGTAGTTTATTATAGTGGCCCAGAGTGACTAAGGCACTGTTCTTCCCTGAGATGGTGTTTGAATAACCAGTACTTACTTTGGCTCTGTGTTCAGATTACTGACTCAGCGATGGAGATATTATCAGCAAAATGTCATTACCTGCACATTTTGGATATCTCTGGTTGTGTCTTGCTTACTGACCAAATCCTTGAGGACCTTCAGATAGGCTGCAAACAACTCCGGATCCTTAAGATGCAATACTGCACAAATATTTCCAAGTAAGTATGTACCTGACTATGATAAACTTTGAGACTACTTTCTGAGAAAATATAGTATAAGGCTATGATGTTCATAATACATAGTGGCTTTCAGTGTTAGGAAGTTTCATTTCATTGTATTTTTTGCCAAATTGAAGCAAACATTGTGAGTTGTTCTAAAGTGGCCTTTGTGGTTTCCTATCCCTTTTCCAGTAGGCCTTTGACTTTAAGCATCTTCCCTTCCTTGACCAAGCAGGTGTTCAAAACTTTAACTCTAGCTCTTCCTCTGTTCATTTCTCAAAATACAGTCCATTCAGTTAATCTCCCCTAAGGGATTAAGAGAATAATCTGATTAAACCAGCTCACAAGTTTTTGCCTTTTGACTGAGGAAAAAAATATGCAAGTATTTTAACTGACCTGATGAAATAACATATGAAATGCTTAAAATAAGAATCCTTGACCTTTCCCTGACATGGAAGGTAAGGTTCTATTGTGCAGATGTGAAAAATACTAAGAATTAATATTATCAAAGTATAAAGTGCACAATGTGGCCCAGGCATGTAGATTTCACAGAGAAACTTTCTTAATTAAGTAGCTGTGGTGTGAGCTAAACCATGAGCCCCTGGTTACTTGAGGCCTGAGGAAGAAAATGGTTTCTTATCCAAGGAAGTATGTGTTAAAATGAAATAGAAAAAAGAAAGAAAAATTACTCGTAAAATAGCCATTCTCACTGGGCCCACGCCTGCAGGAGGGCAGCCAGCTGGAGCTGGATCAGAGAGAAGGGGGTAGGTCCTTGAAAATTTTTGAGAAGGGGTTAGAAACTCAACTTTTCCTGATAGGTCTAGAGATAACTCTGATATGAATACTATTAACCTCATTGAAAGAACATACCATGAAATCGGGTCCTAGGAGTCTCTGCAAAACTCGTTAGATTATTAACAGCCAACTTTGGGCAAGATGACAGTGAATGAATAATGTGTTACTCAAAGGAGCTTAGCTTCTAATCTTTTGATTGTATTTTGCTAATCACTATTTATAAGAACTAATATTATTGAACTTCTAATAAGATTCTGGAATGAATAGAGACTTTCTGGCAAGGGTCTCTTTGCACCTAATCATGGTGTGATGCTATAGTTTGAATGTGTTCCCCAAGTTCATGTGTTGAAAATTAATCCTCAATGCAACATTGTTGAGAGGTGTGACCTTTAAGAGTTGATTAGGAGATGAATGCCATTATCGTGGAAGTGAGTGAGTTATCACGGGAGTGGGTTCCTGACAAAAGGATGAGTTAGGGCCCCTTCTCTCCTGCCATGGGATGATATAACAAGAAGGCTCCTGCCAGTTGCTGGCACCTGATATTGGACTTCCAGCCTCTATAACTATGATAAATAAATTTCTTTATAAATTACCCAGTCTGTAGTATCCTGTTATAGCAACATATGGGATGTTGAAGTATGATTAATATAGTGACTGGTCAAGAAGACCCAGGATATCCAGTAACATCTACATCCTGCCTTTAACTGCTCAGTTTTCTTGCTAGGTCTCTAGATTTAAAAAATATGTATGGAAAAAAAAAAAAAAAAAAAAAAAAAAAAAAAAAAAAAAAAAAAAAAAAAAAAAAAAAAAAAACAAGGCATAATAAGACTTGATTACTAGCTGGGCTTTGTCCCAAAACCTCAATGAAGAACTCTAATTTAACCAGCTATAGCTATGAAAAATTCCATTGTCTAAGCCATGACAGCGAAAAGGCCTATTTTATCTTCTACAATCAAGCTTGGCTATCCCTATCCACAAGAAGCAGGCAGAGACTTGGCCCTAATACTTAGAAAGGGGCTGGTTTGGTGTGTGCACCTCATTGTCAAAAGAGGCCACACCACCACCTTTTAGTCTCCCTGAAAGCTTTACCTTTGTTTAGCTCTATCAGGAAAGAAGCCTAGAATCCCTTGATTCCATCTTAGTCTAGCAATGGAGACAGTCTTCACTGCAGAGTGGCTTGGAGAGTCCCAGTGTTCAGTAATGCTCCAGAAACATCTGTCTTTATGTGTCCAACATCTATCCAACATCTAGGAGAGGGTGCTACTTGTCAGTTAGGGGGTTCCTGAAATACCCTGGCCTCAAAATTTTTGATTAGAGAAGTGGTAAGGCCTACCTGCATGCAGCTGTTTGGGCTCAGCTCTAGGGGCTCTCTTACAGAGCAGCTTTGTTTTGCATTTAGATCCTTTGGTGGAGCTAGAAATGCAGAGTCTATGTAGACCCTTCAAAACTCAAGCCCTTGATGATCTCTAATCCCTTACCTATGCTCAGTCTTTAACCAGGGCCAGTGTGGCTCCCTCAACTGCAGAGCATTTATCTTGTCTGGGTGAAACAGAACCTTTGGCAGGTGGGATAAAGGAGATTTTTCTGGCTTGGGAAGAAGCTCAATGACTTTGAATCACAAAGCAATGCACTCCACATGCTTGATTCCATTTTGACCATGAAAACAATATACGATGCAGCCCTTAAAATCCAATTATAGCCATCAGAAGAGACTGTTTTATATATAAATTCCCTCATACTCAATGGAATCGGAAACTACTGCACCAGCTTTGGAAATCAAAGAGGTCTGCTCAGCTCACCCATTTTGAACCAGAGGAGCAGCAAACTTTTGGTCAATGAGCAAATTGGCTCTAGCTCTTCTGCAGGAGAGTTTCCAGCAAAAGATACAGCTGGCATTCTAACCAACCCCAGAGTCAGAAGGGTTTCCAGGAAGTGACCCTAGAAGCACCATGTGGATGCAAGATAAAGACTCCTTTATTTCAAGGAGGAATAAGTAACAACTATGATCAGAAAACATGACAAAAAACTTTAGTTGTTTGTATCTGAAGCAGTTGTGACAGCTAGCCATTCAACTTATGGCCCTCTGTGGGGAAAGGCAACAGGGTAAAAGGAGTAGGAGAGAGGAAGAAAGACCTTCACAATGGCCCCTACAACCCAGGAGGGCCTGAACCACAGAGAACCTGAAGAATCACTAATTGTATAGTTAGCAAAAAGGCTAACCCAAGAACAGAAAACCAAATACTACATGTTCTCACTTATAAGTGGGAACGAAATGATGACAGTGCATAGACATATGGGTGGGAACAACACACACTGGGGCCTGTCAGAGGGTGGACGGTAGGAGGAGGGAGAGAATCAGGAAGAATAACTAGCGAATACTGGGCCTAATACCTGGGTGATGGAATGATCTGTGCAGCAAACCACCATGGCCCACGTTTACCTATGTAACAAACCTGTATATCTTATACATGTATTCCTGAACCTAAAATAAAAGTTGGAAATATTTTTTTAAAAAAGGGACCTTTCTGATATTTTTTTGTCTGTAGCCAAAAAACTTCCATCTAGAGAAATCATAGAGAAAGTCTTAGTGGGCTTCAGAGCCCCAAATAACAGTATGAAGATTCCTTGAAGGCCTTCTTTAGCAGTTGCTAGATGGGTCAACTCAGGCAGTTCCTACTGCTCAGGCATTCTAGGAGATCTGTGTTGCTAAAAAAATAAAACTCTTATCAGAGTTCTCTCCAGCTCATGGAAAGGTTCAAACCCTTTTGATCTGGAGCTGTTGACTTTTATTATCGGTATGAACAAGTAATGTTATTTAACAGTTATTATTTGCCACATACTGTGATAAATCCTATTTTACATATATAATCCTCACAAATACTCTTTATCATAAAAATGGATAAGGAAACTGGTTTAAACAGGTTAAATAAGGTGTCCAGTTACACAAATAAGGAGAGCCATACTTTGTACCTAGGTCTTAATCATACTGTGCTGCTCTTTGCCTTTAGATTACATTCACAAGCTTTTTAAAAGCTCTGACATTCAAGGGATGTGATTGGTAACGGTAGACACATGCTCTGTTTTGCCCATCTGATGCACAATAAGAGAGGCTGTGGATTACGAGCAGTCCGTGGTGGTGGCTCCAACATTCCCCTTTTTTTTTTTTTTTTTGCCTACTCAAGAGATTAGAAGGAAAGGTGAGCAAGAGATTAGAAGGAAAGGTGAGCAAGGGCACATAATGTTACTACAGGGCTAACCCGGAATCTCTTTTAATTTATAAAAAGCAAAAGTCACTAACAAACTTCAGTACAGTGTTATTATTAACCACCTAATATGATACATTACTACTGTGACATATCAGGTTTGAAAATCACTGTTCTATACTGATCCAAAGAAACCTCTCTCACCAGGTTAAATGAGTAATGATCACTAACCATTGCAGCAGACTGGTTGAATTCCCAAATCATTGCATACAAGGTCTCACAGTCATGTAGGCCAAAACAGGATGGAATGCAGTCAAAGGATTCCAAATGTGCTCTATGGAATTTAGAACATGCAGTGATTCCTAAGAATACATTTTCTTTTCAATATTTCCTAGCTCCTATGTGCTGATCATACTACAGCATCAAGCTATTAAGAGAGAAAGGGAAGGGGCAGAAGAGAGAGAGAGAGATGTTTCTGGTAGAAATACAGTTTCTACATTTTTTCTTATTTAATTATTTATTATTATACTTTAGATTCTGGAGTACATATGCAGATCACGAAGGATTGTTGCAAAGGTACATACATGGCAAAGTGGTTTGCTGCCTTCATCCCCCCCATCATCTATATCTGGTATTTCTCCCCTCATTATCCCCCACTACCCTCCTCACCCCCTGCTGTCCGCTTCCATAGCCCCCTCCACTGACTGTGGTATGTGATGCTCCCCTCTGTGTCCATGTGTTCTCATTGTTCAACATTCACCTTTGAATGATGACATGCAGTGTTTGGTTTTCTGTTCTTGTGTCAGTTTGCTGAGAATGATGGTTTCCAGATTCATCCACGTCCCTATGAAGGACACAAACTCATCATTTTTTATGGCTGCATAGTATTCCATGATGTATATGTGCCACATTTTCTTTACCTAGTCTATCAATGATGGACATTTAGGTTGGCTCCAGGTCTTTGCTATTGTAAACAGCGCCACAATGAGCATATGTGTGCATGTGTCTTTATAATAGAACAATTTATAATCCTTTGGGTATATACCCAGTAATAGGATTGCTGGGTCAAATGGTATTTCTATTTCTAGGTCCTTAAGGAATCGCCACACTGTCTTCCACAATGGTTGAACTAACTTACACTCCCACCAATAGTGTAAAAGTGTTCCTATTTCTCCACATCCTCTTTAGCATCTGTTGTCTTCAGATTTTTTAATGATAGCCATTCTAAGTGGTGTGAAATGGTATCTCAATGTGGTTTTGATTTGCATTTCTCTAATGACCCATGGTGATGAGCATTTTTTCATGTTTCTTGGCCTCATATATGTCTTCTTTTGTAAAATGTCTGTTCATATCCTTCGCCCCCTTTTGAATGGGTTTGTTTTTTTCTTGTAAACCTGCTTTAGTTCTTTGTAGATTCTGGATAGTAGCCCTTTGTCAGATGAGTAGATTGCAAAAAATCTTTCCCATTCTGTTGGCTGCCTGTTTGCTCTAATGATTATTCCCTTTGCTGTACAGAAGCTCTGGAGTTTAATTAGATCCATTTTTCTATTTTGACTTTTGTTGCCAATGCTTTTGGTGTTTTAGTCATGAAGTCCTTGCCTATATGTCCTGAATGGTTTTGCCTAGGTTTTCTTCTAGGGTTTTTATGGAGTTAGGTCTTATGTTTAGATTTAATCCATCTGGAGTTAATTTCAGTGTAAGGTGTCAGGAAGGGGTCCAGTTTCTGCTTTCTGCACATGGCTAGCCAGTTTTCCCAACACCATTTATTAAACAGGGAATCCTTTCCCCATTGCTTGTTTTTGTCAGGTTTGTCAAAAATCAGATGATTGTAGATGTGTGGTGTTGCTTCTGAGGCCTCTGTTCTGTTCCATTGCTCTATGTCTCTGTTTTGGTACCAGTACCATGCTGTTTTGATTACTGTGGCCTTATAGTATAGTTTGAAGTCAGGCAGCATGATGCCTCCAGCTTTGTTCTTTTTGCTTAGGATTGTTTTGGCTATGCAGGCTCTCTTTTGGTTTCAGATAAAGTTTGAAGTGGCTTTTTCCAGTTCTGTGAAGAAGGTCATTGGTAGCTTGATGGGGATAGTGTTAAATCCATAAATTACTTTGGGCAGTATGGCCATTTTCACAATGTTGATTCTTCCCAACCATGAGTATGGAATGTTTTTCCATCTGTTTGTGTCCTCTCTCATTTCATTGAGCAGTGGTTTGTAGTTCTCCTTGAAGAGATCCTTTACATCCTTTGTTAGTTGTATTCCTAGGTATTTTATTCTCTTTGTAGCAATTGTGAATGGGAGTTCACTTTTGATTTAGCTCTCTGTTACTGGTGTATAGAAATGCTTGTGATTTCTGTGCATTGATTTTATATCATGAGACTTTGCTGAAATTGCTTATCAGTTTCAGGGAATTTTGGGCTGAAATGGTGGGGTCTTCTAAATATACAATCATGTCATCTGCAAATAGAGACAATTTGGCTTCCTCTTTTCCTAATTGAATATCCCTTATTTCTTTTTCTTACCTGATTGCTCTCCCTAGAACTTCCAATACTATATTGAATATGAGTGATGAGAGAGGGCATCCTTGTCTTGTGCCAGATTTCTTAGTGAATGCTTCTAGTTTTTGCCCGTTCAGTATATTGGCTGTGGGTTTGTCGTAAATAGCTTTTATTATCTTATGATACGTACCATCGATACCTAGTTTATTGAGGGTTTTTAGCATAAAGGGCTGTTGAATTTTGTCAAAGGCCTTTTCTGCATCTATTGAGATAATCATGTAGCTTTTGTCTTTGGTTCTGTTTATGTGATGGATTACATTTATAGACTTGGGTATGTTGAACCAGCCTTGCATTCCCAGGATGAAGCCTACTTGATCATGATGAATAAGCTTTTTGATGTGCTGTTGCTTTCTGTTTGCCAGTATTTTAGTGAAGACTTTTACATTGATGTTCATCACGGATATTGGCCTGAAGTTTTCTTTTTTAGTTGTGTCTCTGCCCAGTTTTGGTTTTAGGATGATGTCGGTCTCATAAAATAAGTTGGGGAGGATTCCTTCTTTTTGTATTGTTTGGAATAGTTTCAGAAGGAATGGTACCAGCTCCTCTTTGTATGTCTGGTAGAATTTGGCTGTAAACCCATCTGGACCTAGGCTTTTTATAGTTGGTAGGCTATTAATTGCTGCCTCAACTTCAGACCTTTTTATTGGTCTATTCAGGGATTCAACTTCTTCCTGGTTTAGTCTTGGGAGAGCGCAAGACTAAACCCTCCAGTAAATCCAGGAATTTATCCATTTCTTCCAGATTTATTGGTTTGTGTGCATAGAGTTATTTGTAGTAATCTCTGATGGTAGTTTGTATTTCTGTGGAATCAGTGGTGATGTCCCCTTATTGTTTTTTATTGCATCTATTTGATTCTTCACTCTTTTCTTTCTTATTAGTCTTGCTAGCTGTCTATTTTGTTGATCTTACCAAAAAACCAGCTCCTGGATTTATTGATTTTTTTGAAGGGTTTTTTGTGTTTCTGTCTCCTTCAGTTCTGCTCTGATCTTAGTTATTTCTTGTCTTCTGCTAGGTTTTGAGGTTTTTTTTTTTTATCTTTCTCCTCTAACTCTTTTAATTTTGATGATAGGGTGTCGATTTTAGACCTTCCTTGCTCCTCATTTGGGCATTTATTGCTATGAATTTCCCTCTAGACACTGCTTTAAATGTGTCCCAGAGATTCTGGTATGTTGTGTCTTCATTCTCTTTGGTTTCAAAGAACACCTTTATTTCTGCCTTCATTTCATTATTTTTAACCTTTTTGATACCATTCAAAATACATGTGTAAGAGCTTCTGCACAGCAAATTTGCATCTGACAAAGGTCTAATATCCAGAATCTATAAGGAACTTAAAAAAATCAATAAGCAAAACCAAACAACCCCATTAAAAAGTGGGCAAAAGACATGAACGGACACTTCTCAAAAGAAGACATACAAGTGGCCAACAAACATGAAAACATGCTCAACATTGCTAATCAGAGAAATACAAAATCAAAATCACAGTGAAGTATCATCTCACACCAATCAGAATGGTTTTTTTTGTTTTGTTTTGAGACGGAGTCTCACTCTGTCAGGCTGGAGTGCAATGGCATGATCTCAGCTCACTGCAACCTTCACCTCCCAGGTTCAAGTGATTCCCCTGCCTCAGCCTCCTAAGTAGCTGGGAATGGCTGTTATTGAAAAGTAAAAAAATAACAGATGCTGGTGAGGACGTGGAAAAACGGGAATGCTTATACACTGTGGCAGGAATGTAAACTTGGTCAGCCAAAATGGAAAGCAGTATAAAAACTTCTCAAAGAACTAAAAATAGAATTAGCATTTGACCCAGTAATCCCACTATTGGGTATCTACCCAAAGGAAAATAAATAATTTTATCAAAAAGACAGCTGCACTTGTTTGCAGCACCATTCACAATAGCAAAGTCCTGGGATCAACCTAAGTGCCTGTCAGGGGTGGATTGGATAAAGAAAATGTGAAACATTCACACCATGGAATCCTACACAGCCATAAACAATGAAATCATGTCCTTTGCAGCAACATGGATGCAGCTGGAGGCCACTATCCTAAGTGAATTAATGCAGGAACAGAAAACCAAATACCACATGTTCTCACTTTTAAGTAGGAGCTAACCACTTGGACATAAAGATGGAAACAGTAAATACTGGGAACTCCAAAAATGAGGAGGCAGGGAGGATGGCAAGGGTTAAAAATGTACCTAATGGGCATTATGTTCACTGTTTGACTGATGGGTTCAATAGAAGCCAAAACCCAAGCATTATGTAATATACTCACATAACAAACCTGCACATGTACACCCTGAATATACATTTTTTTAAAAAAAGATGCATGTGTGCAAACACACGGCTCCATAGAATGCTGTGACAAAGAACTCAGGAAAACCGTCTGGCAGTCACTTGCCGATCTCTTCTCTTGGCAAGGTCCATAGTTCATGTGAGGATGCCAAAGGTGGTAAAGACAGCTAGTCATGGCTAAGGATTTCCTGAAGGGCAGGGAAGAAGTGGAATAGGGAATAGTATACACTAGTATTCATAGCTTTCTAAAAATAATCCTAGATTTGCTCCAAGAGAGATTCATATTTTCTGTTTTTCCCTAGGACCACCCTTGCTGTGAAAGCACTTAAGACTAAAACAGGCCCTAGAGACACACCAGGTGGAGGAAGACTTAACCTCCCAGAACTTGAGTCTGGAAGGAGCAGGGGTCTGAGATCTGATCCTTTGCTCTTCTCTAGACAGTAAGCATCAATTCCAGTAGTCAGGGGACACACTGATGTTTGGTTTCAGTAAAGCTGCCTATGGGTGGACTGGAGAGCAGAGCTAGGATAAGGGAGACAAGGATCAAGGCAAGGAATGAGTCCATTAAAGAAATACATATACCACTGGACACTTCACTCATGGCTGGGGTTCAACATGCAGCTCATTTCAATGCTGTCCCATCATACTGCATTAAATAGGTAGTCACCCTATTTTTCTTTTCTTATATTAAGAAGTCAACGTTCTCGCCTTTCTTTTTCTTGTTATTTTCTCGAATCCCCACTACTTGATAATTGTTTTATATTACAATTACCACGTAATGTACCCTGGCTTGTAGCTGACTGAGCAGCCATAGGACTCAGTATTTACACATTCCCAGGCTTAGCATTATGAGTACTTATCCTCTTACCAGTTATCTAGAACTCTCAAAACTGTTGCTCTTCTGACATTAAAGGTAAGATATAACTTGGTGAACTAGGATTTGTAAATCTTTTACTCCCTAAAACAAGCATTTCTTTTCCCTATGCATTGTTGCCTCTAACTGTGCTACTCTTGTAGGACGGTCAACGTGCAGTTCATTTCAATTCTGTCCCATCATAAAAAGATATGATAATCTCACCTATAAAGAATTGAAAAGGGAGAAATATCATTAGGAGAAGAATAGGTTAAAAGCCAAAGATATAAACCCATTACTTTGGCATAATAATGTTCTACTTGGAAGATATATAAAGATTATAGAAGAGGTTTAAAATGCAGGACAGTACCTTAAGAAAAGATTTAGAAAATTAACAGAATGCAAAACATTATCTTTGACAATAAACTTACCATTTTTGAAACTGAGAATAAATATTTCTCTGAAAAGAATAAACTTGTTTGCCAAGTTTTCGTCCATAAGGATTGGTGGCTCTAAACTAGAAATTAGGATATGACAATTGCTTTTACTCCATTTGTTCTTTACATTTGTAGAAGTTTTGTGTGAGAGCAAATATATAAGTTAAAAAGCAGTGTGCTTAGAAGAAGAATTAGCAATGCTTTGATTATCTCCCTGTTGACTTTGGTTACAATTATTTTAATACATCTAAAGTTTGATTAAATTGAAACAGCATTTTTAACTGTTATCTCTATGTTGTCGGATTTTTCTTCACATTTCTTTGCCTTACCTGAACTCATATTGCCATTCAGCACAAACTTAATTCCAAGTGTATGGTAAAGCCAGCTCCATATCAATGACTGTTTCCAGACTTTTGCAATTAATAACTCAATGTAACATACAGCAAGAGTGGGGAAGGTCGTGCCTTCATGGGTTTACATCATAGTTACTCATTTCTAATTCTACAGAAGCGGTCAATTACTCATCTCCTTTTTAGTACTAATCTCGTGATTCAAACTAACCTTCTAGGCAAGGAATTTACTCCTGCTGTCCTCAAAATGGCTTTGTTTTTAAGTTAGATATACTTTTTTTTTTTTTTCTGATGCCTTCTTTACTTCCTTATGTCCTCCTAAGAAAGACTATAACAGTATTTTTCAATCATTTTGGTCATGGACAACTGAGTCACAAACCTTCTCAAAAAAATGTGTATTACAGACAAAAGTGCATGAACTTTCAGGGAGTTCATGGACCTCCCTGAAGTTCATCCATGTAGTCACAAGGGATCTGTGAACTCTGGATTAAGAGCTCCCGGCCTGGTGCATGGTCAGCCCTCACAGGTAGGCTGGTTAGGTTACTCTCTCATCAGAGAAACTAGAAATACCAAAAAAGGGGCTTACTAAAGCACTGTAAATAGAGGCCTCAGTGTTCCTCTTCCATGGCCATGTGTAGTTTCTTTACCCATTCCCCGTATCCGTTAATTTCTGAACTGGCTGAATCAGAGCTACTGAGGCTTTGGGACCCTGCTTTTTTGTACACTTACCCGTATCCTCTCAGCAAGGCAAGAGAGCTCTGATGTGAGTTCAAATTGTGACAGTGAATTCTTTAACTCCAAATTTGGTTGAGTTTGAAATTTTTGCACTAAGGACTACTTCTGCAACTAGCTAATGCTAAGCACTGTTATTACAGGAATGCAGCTGAAAGAATGTCATCTAAAGTTCAGCAGCAGGAATACAACTCTAATGACCCTCCACATTGGTTTGGCTATGATAGGGCAGGAAACCCTCTTACACAGCCTGACAACATAACATCATCTAAAGGAAGCTTAGAATTAACAGTGGAAAAATCAACATACAGCAGTGAAGAGGAAGCAGCGTGACTTTCAGCCTCAAGCAGGAAGAACAAAAAACCTAGAACCCGGCAAGTTTTCTCCATTTGTTGCAAGTATGTGTACTAGCTGAATCTCAATAACAATGTAAACAAGCAACAAACCATCTTCTGATTCTTATTCCAACTATAAATGTTTCCAAATACATCAGTAGTTCTTCTGTCTAAATAATCATGATTTTAAAAAGAAGCCAAATCAAGTACTGACTACATAAAATTTCTGCCTAAATTTAATCAAACCAATAGTTTTGATGAGATTATAAAACCTAAAGTTATAGTTATATGAAACAACCCTGAGAAATGAGACTTTTTTGACAAGAAATTAAGAAATTTTTCTTTAGAAAGGAAAAAGATGGAGATGGCCATTATGTCAAACTAAGAGTTTGGGCCAGGGCACAAAGGACCTGTGATGTTTTATAAAGCTTTATAAAGAATACAGACATACATTAATATTTTCAAAGGAATGGGGCTTTCCTGTGGTTTCCAGATAATAACAAAAGAGAACTAAATGCCACCAATTAACTCTGGACTTAACATTTGACTTAGCAGTCAGGGGCAAATTAAATAGAAACAAGAATATCTGAATAGAAAGAATGTCCCTGCAATGTCTCAGAAAGATATCTCTTTAATCAAATTTGAACCATGGAGGAATTCTTAAAACTATGCTATGCCAAAAAAGATGCCCCCTCAATTTTATGCTAGTAAGTAAGGGTTATTAATTGCATATCTACATATTAAATTTTACTAAGCTTTAATCTGTGGGTTTTTACTATTAGTTGATATTATATAACACTGATGTTGACACAGTCCAGGAGAAAGCACAACTCTGTTTTGACTGCCACAAACAAGCTGTGTCAGTAATACCAGATCAGTCTTAACCTTTCTGTTTCCTCAATTACTTATCTCTCACATGGATTTAGTTATCTTTTTGTTTACCACAAATTTCAAATAAGGATTAAAAACTTAAGATAAAGCATTGTTATTTTGAAAAGACTGTACAAAGTATTATTAGAGGTTACCTTGTGTTGGCTAAATGCGTTTAGCAATTATCCCCCACTGAGGTTTATTTGTAGTTTTTGAAATAAGGTAGTGTTACTTAGCTCTGGAAAGTTTCCTGGGAGTGGACACACTGGTAACAGAATCATTTCAGTAGGAAGTTTTAGGACCATAGCCAAGAGACATAAGATGACATAAGAGTACAATTTTAACCTAAATTTGGAAATTTCTGGTGGCTGCATTAGAGTTGATTTCAAAAATCTGATCCCTAAGTGCCTTATGCACACAACTGGAGAAACTTATAAAAGAGGCAATTGCTTTCTACAGGAATGACAGCTGCACTGGGGAAACCACAGTAAGAAACACACCCTGTTGTGTTCTCCAGAAACCTAGCAGGTTGCTTTATATTCAGAGCTTGCTCCAAAGCTCTTTGAGTAACATCCTCTTTTAAACAAGAACAGAAGACACATTCATTCATCCTGGGGAGACAAATTTTATAGCTACGTACATGAAGAAAAGGAGTAGAAAAAGTGAGCTATGAAAGAAGACCAAGAAGTAAAGGTTACAGGTAGAGAAATCTTTTAAGTTCTCAGTGCAAAGTCCTCAAAATATCAAAGATATTAGTTAGGTCTTTAGCCCTTAAGCATTTCATATTCATAGGTCTGTGTCCAGGAGCGTAAAATACGGCAGCTTTTTCTTTTTGTCTGGGACTTAACAATGTGATCCAAATATGTATAATTCCATTGTTGACTGCTGTTATGCTTATGACTTTCCTGGCTGTGGTTGGCTAATTTATTTATTTATTTATTTAAGACAGGGTTTCACCATGTTGGTCAGGCTGGTCTTGAACTCCCAACCTCAGGTGATCAGCTTGCCTTGGCCTCCAATGTGCTTGGATTACAGGCGTGAGCCACCACACCCGGCCGGCTAATTTATTTTTCGTCATGAAAATGTTTATATAATTGCATGAAGGTGAAAAAAGATGATAAAAATTGCCTCAATGCCTCACAGTTTCCTCTACTTAATAGTATAACACACCACAACCATACCAAATATACCAATATTTAAGTATCTTTCAAATTTGTATTCATTCTGATTTAATGAAGGGTGAACTAAAAGGAGATGTTGAGATAGGCTATAAAGCCAACTTTTGTTTCATAAATAAGAAGTTAAAAACAGAACTCTAAAAAACATGGAATATTAATGAAAAAGAGGCTGGGCACAGTGGTTCATGTCTATAATTGCAGCACTTTGGGAGGCCAAGGCAGAAGGACAGCTTATGGCCAGGAGTTTGAGACCTGATGAACATAGTAAGACCCATCTCTACAAAAATTAAAAAATTAGAGCAGGTGTGGTGGTACCTGTCTATAATCCCAGCTACTCAGGAGGCTGAGACAGGAGAATGCCTAAGACCAGGAGCTCAAGGCTTCCGTGAGCTATGATCATGCCACTGCACTCCAGCCTGAGCAACAGAGTAAGACCTCATCTGAAAAAAAGGAAAAGATCATCATAAATCATGATATTTGGAAAGGTTTGTTAAAAATTAGTGTTTACGAATGGACTTCTCCTAGCCCAACATACTGGCTCACACCTGTTATCGTTGCACTTTGGGAGGCTGAGGCAGGCATTTAAGGCCAGGAATTCAAGACCAGCCTGGCCAACATGGTGACATTTTTACTAGAGATAACTCTAGTAAAAATACAAAAATTAGCTGGGCATGGTGGCATGTGCCTGTTAATGCTAGCTATTCTGGTGGTTGAGGCACAAGACTCTTGAACCTGGGAGGCAGAAGTTGCAGTGAGCCAAGATTGTGCCACTGCACTCCAGCCTAAGTGATAAAGCAAGATCCTGTCTCAAAAAAAAAAAAAAAAAGAGACTTGTCTTCATCATAAAAAATATAATCCAAGTGATTTAGGCCATTCTTGTTTTGTTATAAAGGAATATCTAAGACTGGGTGATTTATAAAGAAAAGAGGTTTAATTGACTCACGAGGTTTAATTGGTTCTGCAGGCTGTGCAACCATTGCACAGGGATCTGCTTGGCTTCTAGGGAGGCCTCAGGGAGCTTTTACTCATGGCAGAAGGCAAAGTGGAGCAGAAACATCACATGGCAAGAGCAGGAACAAGAGAGAGATGGGGAAGATGCCCACACTTTTAAACAGATCGTGTAAGAACTCACTATCATGAGGACAGAACCAAGAAGGTGGTAGTAACAATGAGAAATCTGCCTGCATGATCCAATCACCCCCGCCCAGGCCCCACTCCAACATTGGGGGTTACATTTCAGCATGAGATTTTGGGGGACAGATATCCAAACTACATCACTAAGAGATAGGTCTAGTCAGTATTATATAACTTATTTATTTATTTTAATTAATTAATTGATTAATTATTTTGGACAGAGTCTCACTCTGTCACCCAGGCAGGAGTGCAGTGGTGTGATCTCGGCTCACTGCAACCTCCACCTCCCAGGTTCAATTGATTCTCCTGCCTTGGCCTCCTGAATAGTTGGGATTACAGGGATGAGCCACCATGCCCTGCTAATTTTTTTTTTTTTTTTTTTTTTGGTATTTCTAGTAGAGATGGAGTTTCACCATGTTGGCCAAGCTGGTCTCAAACTCCTGACCTCAATGATCTACATGCCTTTGTCTTCCAAAATGCTGGGATTATAGGCATGAGCCACTGTGCCCAGCCAGTATTATATAATTTAAATGTTCCAGGAATAGAGATGTTTGAAAGAAATGGAATTCATAAAATATCTTTATACAGTATACCATTATAAAAATCTATTTTCATATATCAGGCTATAAAAAAGCTGTTTCTTTCCTCCTAATGAACTATATCTTAAATTACACAAAAGTTATTAAGAATCAGTAGCAAATGCTTCACATATGTTTTTTATTCACAGTTTAAATTTACATTGATGGCATAAGAGGTATTAAGTAGAAAACATGTCATGTTAGAGATGTTTTACATTATAAAAAATTTTAAGCTAATTGCACTGCCCTATGACAAATGCCTTTGTATAATCTCCTTCCCTTGAGTGGGAGTGGAAACTGAATGTGATAGGCCATCACTCCCATGAATGTTACATTATATGACAAAACAAAGGTTATCTTGGGTGGGCCTGACCTAATCAAGTGAGCCCTTTAAAAGTATATATTCTTCCAGCTGGTTGCAGAAGTCAGATATTCAAAGCATGAGAAGAACTCAGTTCATCACTGCAGGCTTAAAGATGGAAGGGCAACATGAGAAGACATGTGGGTGGCCTCTAGAAGCTTAGAGTGATTGCTGGCTGACAGCCAGCAAGAAAATGGAGACCTCAGTCATTCAGTCACAAGGAACTGGATTTTCTCAGTAATCTGAATGAACTTGGAAGTAGATTTCTTCCCAGACACTCCAGATGAGAACTCAGTCTGGCCAAAATCTTGATTCCAGACTTGTGATTCCCTGAGCAGAGAACCTAGCCATACTGGGCTGGGCTCTTGGCTTATGGAAATGTGAGCTGTAAATGAATATTATTTTATGCTGCTAAATTTGTGGTAATTTGTTACAGATCAGTAGAAAATGAATACAATAGACAACTACAAATTTTGAAAAAGCCTACCAAAACAGTTCACCAGTATTCATTCTCAATTTGTTCTTTTCAACATGTATATGAACAGTGGTATTTACATTTTTGTAGTCACAGGTATGCAAATCATTTTTAAAAAATCATAACTACAACCTCAAATCAATCTTAGTCCTACAGTTTTAGGGACTGAAACCAGCTTTGCCTTCTAAAACTTACAGTCCCTTTTGGAGCATCAGCCTTAATCCATTTTTCATGTTTGCTTGCTTGATTCATGAGTCCTAAAACAAAAAATTGCATAAAGTTATATCAAGAGCAGTAATTGACCACATAGATCCTAGCAACATATCTATAAAACTGAAAAACACCTTAGAACACCAATCATCTTGGTAAAGATAGTCTGAATTGGGAAAGTTGCAAAGAGATTATCTGGGCTTGCTCCCTTCCATTCATTTTCTCAGGACAACCCTGAGAGAGAGGGTACTCCGTGTATTTTGTTTTGTTTTGTTTGAAATGAAGTCTCTGTCGCCCAGGGTGGAATACAGTGGCATGATCTCAATTCACTGCAGCTTCTGCCTCCTGGGTTCAAGCAATTCTCTGGCCTCAACCTCCTGAGTAGCTGGGACTACAGACACGTGCCACCACGCCTGGCTAATTTTTTTGTATTTTTAGTAGAGACAGGGTTTCACCATGTTGGCCAGGCTGGTCTTGAACTCGAGACCTCAGGTGATCCACCTACCTCGGCCTCCCAAAGTGCTGGGATTACAGGTGTGAGCCACCACCCCCAGCCAACTGTGTTTTATTTGTACAGGGAGTATCCCTTATCTAACATGCTTGGGACCAGAATTGTTCAAATTTCACATTTTTTTTGAATATTTGAAGAAGACATACCAGTTGAGCATCCCTAATATGAACATCTGAAATCCAAATTACTCCAATGAGCATTTCCTTATTTCATATTTTGAAGCATTTCAGATTTTGGATTAGGAATGTTCAACATTTATTATTTTTAAATGCAGTCTTAAAAAAGCTTTATTGGAGTATAACTGACAAAATAAACTACATGTACTTAAAGTATACAATGTAGTAAGTTTTGACATAGGTAAAAGTCTGTGAATCATCTCCTTAATCAAGATAGTGAACATAACCATCACTCCCAAAAGTTTGTATTCCAGCGTGGTCTTTCCCTCATGCCCCTCCCTTCCTGTCACCCTCCAATAGCTTTGTGGCATTATGGATTAGTTGCTGTTTGTAAAATCTTATATAAATGGAGGTATACAGTTATGCACTTTTTAAAAAAAAATCTGTCTTCTTTCATTCAGCATAATTATTTTGAGGTTCATCGACAGTGGACCATGTGTAGGTAGTTTCCTCAACACTTGCTCATTAGTACTTGGCTGAATGTTTGTGGCACCCTCCGCAGTCCCCTCTGTGCAGCGTCCTCCCCTCTGGAACTCTCTTTTGTGAACTCTGGGCATCTTTGGTCTCCCCAGAAGCTCTGCTCAGAGACTCAGTCTCCTCCACTCAAGGAGTCTGCTGGGCTCTGCCTGTGCGATCTCTCCCCGCCCTGCAGCCCAGAAACTTGTTCAAGGTCATTGGCTGTGGCAATCACAAATCTCCCCTTGTTTGTTTCTCAGATCTATTCTCCTAGTTCTATGTTTTCTTTACAAATCAAGGTTATAAAGGTGTTATATTTTCTCTGGAGTTCCACTGCAGTTCTGGGTTTAAGAAACCAGACAAATTGAGACAGAACAGGGACCCTTTGTAGGGGCCTGTGGGCTCTTGTCAAGCACAAAAATTAAAAAAA
>NW_016107341.1:9960927-10048487 GCF_001604975.1 Cebus imitator | reverse complement strand
AAAAAAAAAAAAAAAAAAGAAAAAGAAAATGAGCAACTTAATAAACAGCAAATAGCTTAAGACAATAGCCAAAAAGGTTAAAATCATAAATGTTTTGTTTTTCATTTAAAAAAAAAGGCAAAATCTGAACCTATGTCTCTGAGTTGTTTCTCAGAAACCCGGACCCCCACCAAACAGATCTGCTAGCACATAGACTTCAGATAAGGGGAAACTGAAGACTAAACTCTGACCATTCTACATTTCTCAGGGGCCTGGAGGAGGTGTCACCCATGAGCCAGAACTAACATTCTTTTCTGTGGATCCCAAATTTTTAGATAAAGCTTCACTTTGTTAACCAGTCAGAAATCAAAAAAATCTTTAAATACACCTATAACCTGCAGACCCCCTGCTTCTAGATGTCTTGCCCTTTTAGGTCAGAACAATACGTAGCCCCCGTGGATCAGTTAATTCATTCCTTTTTATGGCTAAGTGGTATTCCATCATATATATATATATTATATATATAAAATATATTAAATATATATTAATTTATTTTTAATATAGATTTAAAAACTGTGCCACATATATATGTGGCACAGTTTTTTAATCCACTCATTGATTGGCATCTTTTCGTATAATGACTTTTTTCCTCAGGGTAGATACCCAGTAGTGGGACTGCTGGATCAGATGGCAGTTCTACTTTTAGTTCTTTAAGGAATCTCCAGACTGTTTTCCATGGTGGTTACACTAGTTTACATTGGGGTTGGTTCCCCAATTTTGCAACTGCAAATTGTGCTGGGTGGATACCCAGTAGTGGGATTGCTAGATCAGATGGTAGTTCTACTTTTAGTTCTTTAAGGAATCTCCAGATTGTTTTCCATGGTGGCTGTACTAGTTTACATTCCCACCAGCAGTGTAGAAGTGTTCCCTGAGTACCATATCCACACCAACATCTATTGATTTTTGATTTTTTGATTATGGCCATTCTTGCAGGAGTAAGGTAGTGTTGCATTGTGGTTTTGATTTGCATTTCTCTGATCATCAGTGATGTTGAGCATTTTTTCATATGTCTGTTGGACATTTGCATGTGTATATTTTCTTTTGAGAATTGTCTATTCATGTCCCTAGCCCACTCTTTGATGGGATTGTTTTTTTCTTTTTTTTTTTAATTGCATTTTAGGTTTTGGGGTACATTTGAAGAACATGCAAGATAGTTGCATAGGTACACACATGGCAGTGTGATTTGCTGCCTTCCTCCCCTTCACCTATATCTGGCATTTCTCCCCATGCTCTCTCTCCCCAACTACCCACTCCCCACTGTCCCTCCCCTATTTCCCCCCAACTGACCCCAGTGGGTAGTGCTCCTCTCCCTGTGTCCATGTGTTCTCATTGTTCAACACCCGCCTATGAATGAGAACATGCAGTGTTTGATTTTCTGCTCTTGTCAGTTTGCTGAGAATGATGGTTTCCAGGTTCATCCATGTCCCCTATGAAGGACACGAACTCATCGCTTTGATGGCTGCATAATATTCCATGGTGTATATGTGCCACATTTTCCCTATCCAGTCTATCGTCGATGGGCATTTGGGTTGGTTTCAGGTCTTTGCTATTGTAAACAGTGTTGCAATGAACATTCGTGTGCATGTGTCCTTATAGTAGAACGATTTATAATCCTTTGGGTATATACCCAGTAATGGGATTGCTGGGTCAAATGGAATTTCTATTTCTAGGTCCTTAAGGAATCGCCACACTGTCTTCCACAATGGTTGAACTAATTTACACTCCCACCAATAGTGTAAAAGTGTTCCTATTTCTCCACATCCTCTCCAGCATCTGTTGTCTCTAGATTTTTTAATGATAGCCATTCTAACTGGCATGAGATGGTATCTCAATGTAGTTCTGATTTGCATTTCTCTAATGACCAGTGATGATGAGCATTTCTTCATATGTTTGTTGGCCTCATGTATGTCTTCTTTTGTAAAGTGTCTGTTCATATCCTTCACCTACTTTTGAATGGGCTTGTTTGTTTTTTTCTTGTAAATCTGTTTTAGTTCTTTATAAATTCTGGATATCAGCCCTTTGTCAGATGGGTAAACTGCAAAAATTTTTTACCATTCTGTTGGTTGCCAATTCACTCTAATGACTGTTTCTTTTGCCATGCAGAAGCTGTGGAGTTTGATTAGGTCACATTTGTCTATTTTGGCTTTTGTTGCCAATGCTTTTGGTATTTTGGTCATGAAGTCCTTGCCTACGCCTATGTCCTGAATGGTTTTGCCTAGATTTTCTTCTAGGATTTTTATGGTGTTAGGTCTTATGTTTAAGTCTTTAATCCATCTGGAGTTAATTTTAGTGTAAGGTGTCAGGAAGGAATTCAGTTTCTGCTTTCTGCATATGGCTAGCCAGTTTTCCCAACACCATTTATTAAACAGGGAATCCTTTCCCCATTGCTTGTTTTTGTCAGGTTTGTCAAAGATCAGATGGTTGTAGATATGTTGTGTTGCCTCCGAGGCCTCTGTTCTGTTCCATTGGTCTATATCTCTGTTTTGGTACCAGTACCATGCTGTTTTGATTACTGTAGCCTTGTAGTATAGTTTGAAGTCCAGTGGTGTGATGCCTCCCGCTTTGTCCTTTTTGCTTAGAATTGACTTGCCTATGTGGGCTCTCTTTTGGTTCCATATGAAGTTTAAGGTTTTTTTTTTTTTCCAGTTCTTTGAAGAAGGGATTGTTTCTTTCTTACTGATTTGAATTCATTGTAGATTCTGGATATTAGTCCTCTGTCAGATATATGGATTGTGAAGATTTATTCCCACTCTGTGGGTTGTCTGTTTACTGACTGTTCCTTTTGCTATGCAGAAGTTCTTTAGTTTAATTAAGTCCCAGCTATTTATCTTTGTTTTTATTGCATTTGCTTTTGGGTTCTTGGTCATGAAATCCTTGCCTAAGCCAATGTCTAGAAGGGTTTTTCTAATCTTACTTTTGAGAATTTTTATAGTTTCAGGTCTTAGATTTGAGTCCTTAATCCATCTTGAGTTGACTTTTTTATGTGTTCTCTATTGTGTTCCATTGGTCTATGTGCCTATTATTATACCAGTACCATGCTGTTTTCGTGACTATGGCCTTATAGTATAGTTTGAAATCAGGTAATGTGATGCCTCCAGATTTGTTCTTTTTGCTTAGTTTTGCTTTGGCTATCCGGGCTCTTTTTTGTTCTGCAGAATTTTATAACTGTTTTTTCTAATTCTCTGAAGAACGATGGTGGTATTTTGATGGTGATTGCATTTAATTTGTAGATTGCTTTTGGCAGTAAGGTCATTTTCATAATATTGATTTTACCCATCCATGAGCATGGGATGTGTTTCCATTTCTTTGTGTGGTCTATGATTTCTTTCAGCAGTGTTTTGTAGTTTTCCTTGTAGAGGTCTTTCACCTCCTTGGTTAGGTATATTCCTAAGTACTTTATTTTTTTTTTTTTTTTTTTTTTTTTTTTTTTTTTGCAGCTATTGTAAAAGGGGTTGAGTTCTTGATTTGATTCTCCACTTGGTTGCTGTCCGTGTATAGAAGAGCTATTGATTTGTGTACATTAATTTTGTATCTGGAAATTTTGCTGAATTTTTTTTTATCAGTTCTAGGAGCTTTCTGGAGAAGTCTTAAGGATTTTTGAGGTAAACAATCATATCATCAGCAAACAGTGACAGTTTGACTTCCTCTTTACCAATTTGGATACCCTTTATTTCTTTCTCCGCCTGCTCTAACTAGGACTTCCAGTACTATGTTGGAGTGGTAAGAGTGCACATCCCTGTCTTGTTCAGTTCTGAGGGAATGCTTTCAACTTTTCCCCACTCATTATTATGGTAGCTGTGGGTTTGTCATAGATGGTTTTTATTACATTGAGGTATGTCCCTTGTATGCCAATTTTATTGAGAGTTTTAATCATGAAGGGATGCTGGATGTTGTTGAATGCTTTTTCTGCATCTATTGAGATGATCATGTGATTTTTGTTTTTAATTATGTTTATATGGTGTATCACATTTATTGACTTGCATGTGTTAAACTATCCCTGGGATAAAACCCACTTGATCATGGTGGATTATCTTTTTGATATATTGTTGGATTCTGTTAGCTAGTATTTTGTTAAGAATTTTAACATCTATGTTCATGAGGAATATCAGTCTGTAGTTTTCTTTTTTGGTTGTGTCCTTTCCTGGTTTTAGTATTAGGGTGATGCTGGCTTCATAGAATGAATTGGGGAGGGTTCCTGCTTTCTCTATCTCGTGGAATAGTGTCAATAGGATTGGTACCAATTCTTTGAATGTCTGGTAGAATTCTGCTGTGAATCCATCTGGTTCTGGACTTTTTTGTTGTTGTTGTTGGTAATTTTTAAATTACCACTTCAATCTCACTGCTTGTTATCAATCTGTTCAGGGTATCTAATTCTTCCCGATTTAAGCTAGGAGGGTTGTATCTTGTCAGGAATTTATCCATCTCTTCTAGTCTTTCTAGTTTATGAGCATAAAGGTGTTCATAGTAGCCTTGAATGATCTTTTCTATTTCTGTGGTGTCAGTTGTAATAGCTCCCATTTTGTTTCTTATTGAGGTTATTTGGATTTTCTTTTTTTTCTTAGTTAATCTTAATGGTCTATCAATTTTATTTATCTTTTCAAAGAACCCATATTTTGTTTCATTTATCTTTTGTATTTTTGTTTGTTTCAATATCATTTAGTTCTGTTCTGATCTTGGTTATTTCCTTTCTTCTGTTGAGTTTGGTTTGGTTTGTTCTTGTTTTTCTAGTTCCTTAGAATGTCAGTTTGTGCCCTTTTAGTCTTTTTGATATAGGTGTTTAAGGCTATGAAGTTTCCTCTTAGCATGGCCTTTGCTGTATACCAGAGGTTTTGTCACTATTGTTGTTCAGTTCAAAGAATTTTTAAATTTCCATCTTGATTTCATTTTTGACCCAGTGATCATGCATGTTATTTAATTTCCATGTTATTTGCATGGTTTTGAAGGTTCCTTTTGGAGTTGATTTCCAATTTTATTCCATTGTGGTCTAAGAGAGTGCTTGATATAATTTCAATTTTATTAAATTTATTGAGACTCATTTTGTGGTCTATCATATGGTCTATCTTGGAGAAAGTTCCAACTGCTGTTGAATAGAATGTGTATTTGCTGTTGTTGGATGGAATGTTCTGTATATATCTGTTAAGTCCATTTGTTCCAAGGTATAGTTTAAATCCATTTTTATTGTTGTTGACTTTCTTGATGACCTGTCTAGTGCCATCAGTGGAGTAATGAAGTCCCTCACTATAATTGTGTTAGTGTCTATCTCATTTCCTAGGTCTATTAGTAATTGTTTTATAAATTTGGGTGCTCTAGTGTTAGGTGCATAAATGTTTAGGATTGTGATATCTTCCTGTTGGACAATGCCATTTAACATTTTATAACGTCCTTCTTTGTCTTTTTTACTGCTGTTGCTTTAAAGTTCATTTTTTCTGATATAAGAATACCTATTCCTGCTTGCTTTTGGTGTCCATTTGCATGAAATGGCTTTTTCCACCCCTTTACCTTAGGTTTACATGAGTCCTTAGGTGTTAGGTGAATCTCTTGAAGGCAACAGATAGTTGGTTGGTGAATTCTTATCCATTCTGCAGTTCTGTGTCTTTTAAGTGGAGCATTTAGGCCATTTACATTCAATGCTGGTACTAAGATATGAGGTACCATTCCATTAATCATGTTATTTTTTGCTTGTGCACTTTGTTTTTTTGTTTTTTAAATTGTATTTTTGTTTTATAGGTCCTGTGAGATATAGGTTTTAAAGAGGTTCTGTTTTGATGTGTTTCCAGGATTTGTTTTAGGATTTAGAACTCCTTTTAGCAGTTCTTCTAGTGGTGGGTTGGTAGTGGCAAATTCTCTCAGCATTTGTTTGTCTGAAAAAGCCTGTATCTTTCATACATGATGCTTAGCTCACTGTATACAAAATTCTTGGCTGATAATTGTTTTGTTTGAGGAGGTAGAAGATAGGGTCTCATTCCCTTCTAGCTTCTGGGTTTTCTGCTGAAAATCAGCTGTTAATCTGATAGGTTTTCCTTTATAGGTTACCTGGTGTTTTTGTCTCATAGTTCTTAGGATTCTTTCCTTCGTCTGATCTTTGGATCACCTGATGTCAATGTGCTTAGGTGATCTTTTTGTGACGAATTTCCCAGGTGTTCTTTGTGCTTCTTGTATTTGGATCTCTAGACCTCTAGCAAGGTGAGGGAAGTTTTCGTCAGTTATTCCCCTCAAATATGTTTTCCAAGCTTTTAGATTTCTCTTCTTCCTCAGAAATGCCAACTGTTCTTAGATTTCGTCATTTAACATAATCCCCGACCTTTTGGAGGCTTTGTTCATATTTTCTTATTCTTTTTTCTTTGTTGGATTGGGTTAATTTGAAGACCTTGTCTTTGAGCTCTAAATTCCTCTCTTCTACTTGTTCAATTTTATTGCTGAGACTCCAGAGCATTTTGCATTTCAGTAAGTGTGTCTGTTTCCTGAAGTTTTTTATTGTTTTTTATTTATGCTATCTATTTTCATTGAATATTTCTCCCTTCACTTCTTGTTTCATTTTTTTGGATTTCCTTGCATTTGTCTTCATCTTTCTCTGGTCCCTCCCTGATTAGCTTAATAATTAACCTCCTGAATTCTTTTTCAGGTAAATCAGGGATTTCTTCTTGGTTTGGATCCATTGCTGGTGGGCTTGTGTGATTTTGGGGGGTGTTAAAGAGCCTTGTGTTGTCAAAAACCAGTATAACTTTTGGTTCCTTCTCATTTGGGTAGGCTCTGTCAGAGGGAAGGTCTAGGACTGAAGGCTGTTCAGAGTCTTTTGTCCCACGGGGTGTTCTCTCGATGTAGTACTCTCCCCCTTTTTCTATGGATGTGGCTTCCTGACAGCCAAGCTGTAGTGATTGTTATCTCTCTTCTGCATCTAGCCACCCAGCAAGTCTACCAGGTTCCAGGCTGGTACTGGGGTTATCTGCACAGATTCTTGTGATGTGAACCGTCTATGGGTCTCTCAAGCCATGGAAATACCAGGACACCATTGTCTCCCGGGTCCTGTAGGAGCAATCTTCTTCCTTCAGAGAGCCTGTGGGTCCTCTTGGGTTTCCTGATTTATTCCTGTGGTTGTTCCAGAGCTAAAATTCATGATGCAAGCCTCTACACACTGCTCTGTCCGTCCAAGTTGGAGCTGCTATCTAGTCCTGCCACTCCTAGCTGTCAGGCTCTCTTCACCTTTAAAAATCCTTACCTATAAGCCATCTGAGAGTTCACGTGTTAAGTATGATCTGCTTAATTCTCCTTGCTTGGTACCTACAAATACATGCTTTCCCTTCTCTTGCTATAAGCCTTGGTTTAGATATGGTATAGACAACTAGGCTTATAGTGTCAGGTGAGTAGACCTCAGTTTGGTTCAATAACAAAATCTGAACTGAGGAGAGTTGTGATTACACTATTGCAATTCATCATAAATATTTTCCTTGTTGAATCCAAGCACACAAAATAGAATGATCCTCTTCCTCAGTATAGTTTTTTCCCTTTGTTATTCTCAGCTGGAGAAAAGGTGCTCGGTGCTTTGTACCATCTCATCTTTTTGTCAGATGCTTTTCTGATGCAAATTATTCTCAGAATTCTTGTCTCTCCCTTTCACTGTAAGCCATAATCTTATCTATGTCCTGGAGCTCACTGCATCTTCCCCAGAACACAGTTGAGTATTCAAGGACCTCCTGTAAGGTTTTTCCTCTTCTTCTCTCGCTATATTTTCAATATCATGGCCCCGTTTTAACTAGCTTTCATAAACTGGTTAAAATCTTAGACCAATTGGTAAACCACTATGTTAACTCTAACTCTTCATCAATAAGGGGTTCAGTTTTTTAAAACTGTTCTTTTTCTGTGCCTATGCTGCATTTGGTAGGTCATGATTTCAAGGTATCTTGCACCCAATTGTTTTTCTGTAATACAGAGTTTCTTTTTTTAGTAATTAAAATAAATGTGGGGCCAGGCACGATGGATCATGCCTGTAATCCTAGCACTTTGGGAGGCCAAGGTGGGCGGATCATCCGACGTAAGGAGTTTGAGACCAGCCTGGCCAACATGGTGAAACCCTGTATCTACCAAAAATGCAAAAAATTAGCTGGGTATGGTGGCAGGCACCTGTAATCCCAGCTACTCGGGAGGCTAAGGCAAAACTGCTTGAACCTGGGAGGTGGAGGTTGCAGTGAGCCAAGATTGTGTCATTACATTCAAACCTGGGCGACAATAGTGAAACTCTGTCTCACAAAAAAAAAATAAAATAAAAATTAAAAAAATAAAATGAATGCGGAGGAAAGAACCGGAAATCCTGACATTTTTGTTGTTTTTCCAACTTTTTCTTTTTTTAAATAACCATTTAGCACCCATAATAAATCCTCAACAATAGTAAGGCTTTTCTAAATATCCGAGATGTTTTCCTTAATATATTATCACCTCCACAATAATATATTTCTTACTTATGGAGTGAAAAGCCTTCAACCCATTTCCTTGGCACCAGTAGAGGCCAAGCACACTGTTACTGTTCTCAAGAAAAAGGGCACACGGCTGGGTGCAGTGGCTCACACCTCTAATCCCAGCAGTTTGGGAAGCCAGGGTGGTCGGATCACGAGATCAGGAGATTTAGACCACCCAGGCTAACACAGCGAAACCCCATCTCTACTAAAAATACAAAAAATTAGCTGAGCATGATACGCCTGTATTCCCAGCTACTCAGGAGGCTGAGGCAGGAGAATCACTTGACCTGGGAGATGGAGGTTGGAGTGGGCCAAGATCACGCCACTGCACTCTAGCCTGGGTGACAAAGTGAGACTCCATCTCAAAAAAAAAAAAAAAAGAAAAAGGACACATAAGCAATTTCAGCTTAGAGGCAATACTAAAAAGGGAGGACAGTTTATAAAATTCCATTTAGGTTGCTTGAAAATAGCTTTTTCTATCTTGCCAATAAGTAATTTACTGAAAGTTCTTTGTACTTTGACCTGAATCTGAGGAGACTCTATTCTATTAATAATTCGTAAAGTTTATAAATTCCTTACTACAAAAGTCTTTCAACATAAATTGGAATTTGGGGTTCCATAACCCTTTACTCCTCTTGCCTATTAAAATCAGACAATGTTTCCTCATCCAAGAAATGGGGAAATGACAGTAACAACCATTTATCAAACAAACCCCTTTCCTGCCTGGGTACTAGACTGCCTTTTCAGTACTAACAAATTAGCCAAAAGATTAGAAATTTGGTTTAGGAGTCATGCAGCTGGAAGCTTCTAAACCTCCCCAAATTGCTCCTGGGGATAACATGACTATTGTAAAACCTAAGATCAGGGCTTGAGATATTTTGCAGACCCTGCTGCACTCAGTGGATCAGCTGGCATGACCTAGATTGATAAACTGGTCTTGTGGCCCCTCTCAGGAGCCAACTCAGCAAAAAAGGACAGTTCTAACTACCTATGATTTCATCTCAGACTGACCAATCAAAACTCCCAACTCACTGGCCCCCTATCAAATTATCCTTAAAAACTCAGATCATCATATTCTCAGGGAGATTGATTTGAGTAATAATAAAACTGGTCTGCATAGCCAGCTCTGCATGAATTTCTCTTTCTTGATTGCAGTGCCCTGTCTTGATAAATCAGCTCTTTCTAGGCAGTGGGCAGGTTAACCTGTAGGGTGGTTACAACATTGTGAATTTTACTTTGTTGGGTACTGGACACTTTTTTATTCCTGTAAAGCTTGAACTTTGTTCAAGGATGCAGTTAAGTTTTAACCCTTTCATCTCTTGCTTTTATAATTTGTTAGTCAGTTCTAGAGTGGTGGTGCTCAGCCTAAGACTGTTTCCCACTACTAAGTGCTCTACCCAATGCCCCATGAGTTATGATATTTTTTTCCAGTCTGGTGGGAAGAACAGGCATTATTCTTGGATCTGTGTGAGCACCATGTTCTGTTTCCTCTGGTACTTTGTCCTGTGAACTCTTTATAGATCTTTATAGACTCTCATCTTGATCTCCCCAAGTCAGGGAGTATTCTAGACTCCAAAGCAGTTCGCCTTTCCTGTACTGGAACCTGGAGACTCTCTCAAGGCAGTAAGCAGGACTAATCTTGTTTCCTGTATCTGTTTAACTTTTAAATTTTTTTGTCATTGTTTCAGTTGGGAAGGTAACTGACCGTTTAGCTCCATCCTGCCCAGAAGACTTCATTATTTTTCTTTCTCCCTCTCCCCCGACTTTCTGTCTGTCTTCTTCTTTCCACCCTCTTTTTTAACTTCTTATTTTGAAATAATTACTCATAAGAAGTTACAAAAACAGTAGGGAGAGGTTCTATGTACCATCACTCAGTTCCCCAAATAGTAGTAACATCTTCTATAACTATACTGCACTATCAAAACCAGGAAATTAGCTGGCAAATTAACTGGACTATAGACCTGCCTCAAATTTCATCAATTTTTACATGCATTCATTTTTTTGGTATGTCTTTGTGTATATTCATGACATTTTATCTATCATTTATAAAGATTCATATAACCATCATTTTAATCAAGATATGGAACTGTTCTCTCACTACAAAGGAAGTTCCTTGTCATGTCCCTTTAAAGTCATATTCTCCTTCTCCTTCCCTAATGTATGGCAACCACTTGTCTGTTCTCTACCTCTATAATTTTGTCATTTCAAGAATGTTAATATAAATGGAATCATACAGTATAGAAAATTTTGAGATTGGTATTTTTTACTGAGAATAATGCCCTTACTGTCCCTTCAAGTTGTTTACATCAACAGATTGTTCCCTTTATTGATGCATTGCCTTATGTGGACATAAGTCACATGAATATTCAGTCAGGGAAGGATATTTAAGTCATTTCCAGTTTTGGGCTATTACAATTAAAGCATGAACATTTGTTTTTTTTTTTTTTTTTTTTTTGAGACGGAGTTTCGCTCTTGTTACCCAGGCTGGAGTGCAATGGCGCGATCTCGGCTCACCGCAACCTCCGCCTCCTGGGTTCAGGCAGTTCTCCTGCCTCAGCCTCCTGAGTAGCTGGGACTACAGACATACGCCACCATGCCCAGCTAATTTTTTGTATTTTTAGTAGAGACGGGGTTTCACCATGTTGACCAGGATGGTCTCGATCTCTTGACCTCGTGATCCACCCGCCTCGGCCTCCCAAAGTGCTGGGATTACAGGCTTGAGCCACCGCGCCCGGCCAAGCATGAACATTTGTATACAGGTTTTTGTGTGAACATAAGTTTCATTTCCCCAGGACAAATGCCCAGGAATATAAATGCTAGGTGATTAATGTAAGTTTCTTTCTTTTCTTTTCTTTTTTGTTTTTTAAGAAACTGCCAGACTGAATCATAGAGTGGCTGTATCATTTTATATTCCACCAGTAATGTAGGAGAGATCCAGTTTCTCTGCACCCTTGCCAGCATTTGAATAATCAGTATTTTTAATTTTAGCCATTCTAGTAAGTATATAGTATTTTATTCTGGTTTTAATTTGTATTTCCCTAATGGCTAGTAATGGTAAATATCTTTTTGTGTATTTATTTGCCATCATGTATCTTCTATGGTTACAATGTTTCTTAAATGTTACAAGATTAAACTTTTATGTGCATGAATCATGTTTTCTTCACTACTGGGGATAGTTCACTTAGGATAGGGATTTGGCTATGGTTTAATATTTCTTGAATGACCAAAATAAATACAAAAACAATAGTAAAACAAAACCCCACAGGCATCACAAACAGAACTCATAATGCTCGAAGATTGGGGCCTGTGCTTTGAACTCTAGTCTAGATATCAGCAAACTATAGCTCACAGGCTAAATCTGGCCAGGGGCCTATTTTTGTTTGCCCTGAAAGCTAAGAAGGGCTTTTACATTCTTTTTCTTTCTTTTTTAAGATGGAGTCTCTCTTTGTCACCCAGGCTGGAGTGCAGTGGTGCAATCTCTGCTCACTGCAACCTTAGCCTTCCGGGTACAAGCAGTTCTTCCTGTTCAGCCTCCTGAGTAGCTGAGATTACAGGCGCCTGCCACCATGGCCAGCTAACGTTCGTATATTAGTAGAGACGAAGTTTCGCCATGCTGGCTAGACTGGTCTATAACTCCTGACCTCAGGAGATCTGCCTACCTCAACCTCCCAAAGTGCTGGGATTACAGGTGTGAGTCACCATGCCTGGCCGGGGTTTTACATTTTTAAAGGGTTATTAAAAAAACGAAGCCAAAAAAGAATAATATACAACAGAGTCCATATGTAATCTGCTAAGTCTAACATATTTACTATATGGTGTTTATAGATAAAGTTTGCAGATGAACAGAAAGAAAACCAGATCTTCTTTTTGGGGGCAAACAACATTGACATCTGATTACCCATGATACTCCCAAGATCTTACACTTTAACAAAAAGGTGGGGAAATAAAAACCCCATAAAAGCACCATGACTTGAAAACAGTTCCCACAATAACTTCGTATCAAGGTTTTTTTTGAGCAGATAGCTGTAAGCCTTATAGCATTCTTCATTCTGTTATTGAATTTCTTCCATGTGATCCTAAAGTATATATACATTGCTGACAAATTCATGTGCTATAAGCTTTGAAAAAACAAAAACTTCAGTGGCTTCTAAAATCAGAGATATTTCCATGAGTTAGTCATATCAAAAGACTGGATTTTTCCACATTTGGAGAGAAAACAGTGTCTCCAGATTTTTAAAGTGGCATCTTATGAGCTTAGTCCCATTTCAACCTCTTTTCCAACTCATGAACCAGTATTCCATTATAAATGACAATTCCATTGTATGTTATTACTCTCTGGCCTTTAGACAAGCTAAGAACTCTTTTCTGACTTGGTGGTTTATTTTGATCCCAAATGAATTTATTTTTTATATGCTTTCTATTTCCAGTTTTACTAAAATGAAGTAAACCCAGTAGTGCTAGCTTCCCTACTATCCAGACAGTGACAAATACCAATCCTTTCACTGGCAACACACTTTGCCTCTAATATTCTTTAAACATTTAAATATCTAAATCGTGGTGTTAGAAAGACAAAAGGACTTTGCACCACATGCATACCTGGGCTTGGAGACGTGTTGTATACCACAGGCAAGTTTCATATCTAAGTTGATGAACCAAGTCTAAAACCTAATAGAGAAGCCAACTTATTAGAAGTATCTTACCTAAGCCACTCACAATATGTTAAATTTACCACACATGGGTAGAGGACAAAACTTAGAATCAAGGCTCTCATAAAGATTAGAGAATGGGCCGGGCGCGGTGGCTCAAGCCTGTAATCCCAGCACTTTGGGAGGCCGAGGCGGGTGGATCACAAGGTCAAGAGATCAAGACCATCCTTGTCAACATGGTGAAACCCCGTCTCTACTAAAAAAAAAAAACTACAAAAAATTAGCTGGGCATGGTGGCGCGTGCCTGTAATCCCAGCTACTCAGGAGGCTGAGGCAGGAGAATTGCCTGAACCCAGGAGGTGGAGGTTGCGGTGAGCCGATATCGTGCCATTGCACTCCAGCCTGGGTAACAAGAGCGAAACTCCGTCTCAAAAAAAAAAAAAAAAAAAATCGTGCCATTGCACTCCAGCCTGGGTAACAAGAGCGAAACTCCGTCTCAAAAAAAAAAAAAAAAAGATTAGAGAATGAAGCCCCAGTACACACTTGTGCATAGCTTTTTAGTAGGTAAATGTTTCAGCCTGAGAGTCTCAGGTTTCCTTTTGACCTCAGAATAGCATATAATATGTGTAATTCATGGTAGGAATTATACAGTTGAGTTATTTATCAGTGACAGCAATAGCAAAGGAAACCATGGAGCAGGAAATAAAATAAAATTATAGGGCTGACACATCAAAACCCTGTGGGAAGCTGGAACCTAAGGGACTAAATTTTACTGGCATGGCTTCTTGCAGAGATTATCCAGAAGTCATGCTGCAGATAAAATCCAGACTCTTAGCAATGAGGGTATTTCTGTTTCTGTGCCTCATGGGCTTTATGAGGAAGGCCCAGATGAGCTGAGCTCAGCTGCCTGTAATAACAGCTCACATATAAAGCTGCTCATTATTTCCAAAATTTGGTTTCAGATTGGAAATCTCCACAGAAAAAAACAATATGTCCTGATTTTCTAGGCCTCTTAAATTATTTCACCCAGTTGATACATAAGGCCTGTGGCTGTCTGGGCACCAAACAGTTTTAGAATCAAAATGAAATATGAAAGTTTCTCTTAAACCCAATCACCTGTTCATACTCAACAGCTCCCTCCAGGGACTGATGCTGTCTTCGCCTGAGTGCCTGCTGCATTATTACTTTAATGGATTTAATCTGATATCAGAGACAACCTACAGATCCATCTGGAGCCCAACCTCATAGGATAGTATGTGCTACTCTACAAAACGACACTTGATAAGTACCTAGATTCTGCCACTGCGAACAGGAAATAAACTCATCATTCTGCAACGTGGCCCTTCCTGCTTCAGGAAGTGGGGCCAGAGTATAAGACATAATAACAACTAACACATAAAAATAACTCAATAGGCTGAGGCGCCTCATGATAACCAATGAGGTAAGCATGCATCTTCTTCATAGCATTCCTTCATCTTTATCTTCAAGCAAAAGTTACTGAAGGCCTATTTATTTGCTGAGTTTAAGATAGCTCACTATGGAGTCCAGGACCCTGTACTCCTCCTCCTGAATTACTGCAGTAACCTCCTAAAAAGTGAAAGTGGTTTTTTTTCTCCTTCATCCACCATTGTTCTTTCTCATCTGTCCCCACTCAGAGTAATCTTTCTAACACACAAATCTCGTTATGTGAACCCCAAGTTAAAACTTTCCAAGGGCTTTCTGGTGCTCTTAACATACAATCCAGACTGTCCCATGTGATCTGACCTCTCCCAAACTCTCCAGCCTCCTTATATGCCACTTTCCCTGTTACTCTCTATACTCTGGCCATATTTGACTTCTCTCGCTTCCTCACCTCTGTATTCTCACAGTACAAGGTACATATGTTTATTCTAACATTGATCCCACTGTATTGTATTCTTTGGTTTGCCTTTCCTCACTAGAATGTAAGCTCCTCAGAAGGCAGTGAGACCATGCTTTATATTACCCTTGCACTCCTAATTTCTGGCAGTGCTTCACTTAATAAACATTTGTTGAGTAACTGAGTGAATAAAGAAAAACAGAGGAGACAAGAGAAAGAGGAGGTAGGCTAGGGAAAGATAATTTTGTTTTTAAACATAGTAAGTTTGAGATGGCACTGGTTTAGTGGAATAGAAAGGGGCAAGAACAGTAGACAGATCAGGTCTGCAGGTATGGATTTGGAAGTAATATACACAGAAATAATGACTGAAGTCATGGGAATAGTTTTAAAACTAAATCTAAATTTTAGAAAGGCATATGGTTCTGTGCATAAATGAATAAAAATATGACAAAATAGCTTTAGCTTATAATTCAAACATGCAACATATGTAAATAATTTTGGTTATGCTATGATTCAGAGCACAGTTAAACAAATTTGTATTACTACCTTAGATTATTGGGACCAAAAATAGCTAACTCTGTTGGCTCCTTATTAAACTCAAGACATTAGATCACAAGTTGATTCTTACTATATTTGATATCCAGTCACACATTGCATAATAATGGTTAAGTCAATGAACTACAGAAATTATGGTTGTCCCATAAGATTATATGAGAGCTAAAAAATTCCTATCACCTAGTGACTTCGTAGCCATCCTAATGGTTGTTTAAATGCAACACATTACTCACATTTGTGGTGATGCTGGCGTAAACAAACCCACTGCACTGTGACATAAAAGTATAGCACATATATTATATATACTGCATAATACTTGTTAATGAGAACAAATGACCATGTTACTGGTTTATGTATTTACTATACTTTTTGTTGTTAGAGTATACACCTTCTGGTTATTAAAAAAGTTGGGCCAGGCACGGTGGCTCACACCTGTAATCCCAGCACTTTGGGAGGCTGAGGTGGGCAGATCACCTGAGGCCAGGAGTTTGAGACCACCTGACCAACATGGAGAAACCCCGTCTCTACTAAAAATACAAACTTAGCTGGGCATGGTAGCCATACCTGTAATCCCAGCTACTCGAGAGGCTGAGGCAGGAGAATCACTTGAACCTGGGAGGCAGAGGTTGCCGTGAGCCTAGATCAAGTCATTGCACTCCAGCCTGGGCAACAAGAATGAAACCCCATCTCAAAAAACAAGTTAAGATACAACAGCTTCAAGCAGGTCCTTCAGGAAGTATTCCAGAAGAAGGCATTATCATGGCAGAAGATGACAGCTCCATGTGTATTATTGCCCCTGAAGTCCTTTCAGTGGGTTAAGATGTGGAGGTGAAAGTGATATTGGTGTTCCTGACCCTGTAAAGGCCTAGGCTAATGCGTATGTTTGTGTCTTAGTTTTTAAGAAAGTTTAAAAAGTTAAAAAAAAGAAAAAGAAAATTAACAATTTTAAAAACAGAAAAAGCTTACAGAATAAGGATAGACAAAATACACTTGTACAGCTATAAACTGTGTTTGTGTTTCAAGCTAAGTATTATTACAAAAGAATCAAAACTTTTTATTTTATTTTTGAGAGGGAGTCTCACTCTGTTGCCCAGGCTGGAGTGCAGTGGCATGATCTTGGCTCACTGCAAGCTCCACCTCTTGGATTGAAGGGATTCTCCTGCCTCAGCCTCCCAAGTAGCTGAGATTACAGGTGCCTGCCACCATACCCAGCTAATTTTTGTATTCTTAGCAGAGACGGGGTTTTACCATGTTGGTCAGGCTGGTCTCGAATTCCTGAACTCAAATGATCTGTCTGCCTCAGCCTCCCAAAGTGCTGGGATTACAGTCATGAGCTCCTGCGCCCAGCCTCAAAAAGTTTTTAAAAATTGAAGTTTAGGCTGGGCATAGCTCATGCCTATAATCCCAGCACTTTGGGAGGCCAAGGTGGGTGGATCACCTGAGGTCAGTAGTTCAAGACCAGCCTGGCCAGCAAGGTGAAACCCTGCCTCTACTAAGAATACAAAAATTACCTAGGTATGGTGGCACACGCCTGTGGTCCTAGCTACTCTGGAGGCTGAGGCAGGAGAATTGCTTGAACCCAGGAGGCAGAGGTTGCAGTGAGCTGAGATCACGCCACTGCACTCCAGCCTGGGCAACAGAGCAAGACTATATCTCAAATAAATAAATAAATATTGAAGTTTATAAAGTAAAAATGTTCTTTGGGAAGTTGAGACAGGAGGGTCACTTGAGGCCAGGAGTTGAAGACGAGCCTGGGAAACATAGCAAGGCCTCGTCTCTAATTAAAATTTTTTTAAAAATTAGCAGGGTGTGGTAGTACACACCTGTAATCCCAGTCACTACAGAGCCTGAGGCAGAAGGATCACTTGATCCCAGAGTTCAAGTTTACAGTGAGCTATAATTGCACTCCAGCCTAGGCAACAGAGAAAGAAGCTGTCTGTAGAATAAAGTAAAAAAGTCACAGTAAGCTAAGGTTAATTTATTATTAAAGAAAGTTAAAAATAAATTTAGTATAGCCTAACTGTACAGTATTGATAAAGTCTATAGTAGTAAGTAGTATATAGTAATATTCTAGTCCTTCACAGGTGCTCACCACTCACCATACCGACTCATCCGAAGCAGCTTCCAGTCCTGCATGCTCTATTCACGGTAAGTGCCCTATACAGGTGTACCATGTTTTATCTTTCATACGATGTTTTTACTGTACCTTTTCAATGTTTAGATATACAAATGCCATTGCGTTACAATTGCCTACAGTTTTCAGTACAGTAGTCTGCTGTACAAGCCTACGAGCAATATGCTACCATATAGCCTCAGTGTGTAGCAGGCTGTATCATCTAGGTTTGTGTGAGTTCACTCTATAATGTTCACATGACAACAAAATTGCCTAATACATTTCTCAGAATGTATCTCTGTCATTAAGCGACATATGACTGTACTTAGATTTTCATCAAATTTTTACCACGTAAGTATGAGTCTACCCATTACGTAGCATGCAGTTGGATCTGGGAGTATATAGGTATTATTTTTATTCCTGTTGTTTTTGTTAATATTGTATGAATTTTAACAGGTATCTTTCTTAATTTTCATGACATATAAAATGAATATCTAAAACTGAAATTTGATATTATGAAGACCACCCTCCCCTACTCCCCTATTCTTCCTTTTTCTAGTCAGCATCTCGTGGGTTTAGCTTGTAGCATTCATCCCTATACCAGTTTAATTGCAATGTCCTCCTTGATGCCATTCTGTTTAAAGAAAAACTTTACCAGCATTTAATTTTTTTATTCATTAAGACAACAAACCTTGGCTGGGCACAGTGGCTCACACCTGTAATCCCAGCACTTTTGGAGGCCAAGGCGGGCGGATAAACCTGAGGTCAGGAATTCGAGAGCAGCCTGGCCAACACGGTGAAACCCCGTCTCTACTAAAAATACAAAAAAATTAGCCAGATGTGGTGCTGCACACCTGTAGTCCCAGCTATTTGGGAGGCTGAGGCAGGAGAATCGCTTGAACTCAGGAGTCAGAGGTTGCAGGGAACTGAGGTCATGCTACACTCCAGCATGGGCGATAAAGCGAGACTCCATCTCAAAACAAAAACAAAAGCAAAAAATACAAACCAATAATAAACCTTAAAAAAACTATATCAGCCACCAGTGTAGCCAGATATAATGAAAAATGCACAAAAGCTATTCACATTTGTGGGACTGAGAATTTGTTGTTCTAAAAGAGCAAGTTAAAAATGTACATACCAAACAAAATTCCTATTTACCCCATCATACAAAGTTAGTTTTAAATTTTGCATTATAATATGTATTCAGTTTATTTTTAAGGTCAAGAATGAGAAAGCAGCTCTTCTAGAAAATTTAAATATCAATTTTACCCAAATACAGGACTAATGAGTGTTCATAAATGATGTAATGAGGTCTTTTCAAACAAAATGTATGCATCATGTTAATGAGAAACAACTAGAAGAAAAAAGATGTGAAACATTAGAACATAATAATGGAAAAGTATAAAAAAGCTAAAACTTCCATTAAGTATACCACATTTCTACTTATGTATGGAGAATGACAATTCATCTGACATAGCAAAAGCAGCCTACTTACCAGTCACTGTTACAACATCATCTTTATGCGCTTCAGCCATTTCCTGAACATGGACTTCTGGGTTCACGTCAACCTCTTTCCCTGATAACTGTAAATGAGCTTGAAGAGAAGATGGGACCTTGACAATAATAGAACCTGTCATAGATAAAAAGGAGAGCTTAGTTAACATAAAGAAATCAAAAGTACCAGAGTCTATTATAAATTTGACTGAAAGGGTAGCCTTGCTCCTGGGACACTGTTTTTACTCCTCAGCTTATGGTTTTTATTTAAACCTTTTCCTTATTCCCAGGTGCCCCAAGTTTCCTTACTCTGAAGGCAGTCACAGTTAACTTCTGTCAAGAATATGGGTTATTAGGACATTATTAACTTCTAGTTCCTCTTTTGCCAATAGTCCTACCCAGCTCATCCAGCACCAGAAAGTGAATAGTTTACTATGTAGCTTATAGATAGGATTTACCATTTAGCATTTAATATGAGCCAGACCCCTAATTACATCATGTCTTAATCCCCATATTAACTCTATGAGGTATTAATTAATTGATTAATTATTGTTTTGAGACAAAGTTTTGCTCTTGTCACCTAGGCTGGAGTGCAATGGTTTGATCTTGGCTCACCACAACCTCTGCCTCCTGGGTTCAAGCAATTCTCCTGCCTCAGCCTCCCGAGTAGCTGGGATTACAGGCATGTGCCACCACGCCTGGCTAATTTTGTATTTTTATTAGAGATGGGGTTTTTCCATGTTGGTCAGGCTGGTCTCAAACTCCCAACCACAGGTGATCTGCCCGCCTCAGCCTCCCAAACTGCTGGGATTGCAGGTGTGAGCCACCGCACCAGGCCCTAAGAGATATTATTATCATCCCAGTTTTACAGATAAGAACTTGCTCAAGTTCCTACTAGTGCTAGTGCTGGAAACTAGACTCAGCTCAATAATGCTTGCATGGTATTTCACACACTACTACCTCATCTGCTACAGGACTTGTGACCTTATCATTATAACACAACTAGGACACTGAGCTCTAGTGCTTTCAGTTATGCCTTGTGTGTAACAAAAAATAACAATAGAAAAGGATTGTTTGAATTCCAACCCACTAATGTTTCTTTTGAGTGGATTACAAGCTTTTGGATACCTAAGGTGAGACACTCAACCTGTATTTCCATACAACCTGGCTGAAATTCAAGCTTCTAAAGGAATAAATCAGAAAACGTACTCTGTTAGGTATAGAATCATTTTTCAAAACAATTATGTGGGTTGCAGTGTAAATTCACTTACACATTCTTATTTCAGAAGTTTTTCTTTCTGTTTTTCATCAAGTAAAGTAGGTAAAAGGTCCCTGTCATAAAACATTTACCCCATCTTTGTGGACAAAGATGGTCAGGATGATACCCATTGTGAATATTATAAAGATTCCTTGAGAATGCATTTGCTTTTGTGTCATAGTTTTCCTTCCAATCTGGCTAACATCAGCTTAAGCATCCTTAAGTAATTTCATATTTTCTTAGTCTTCCTTTGAGCTGGAAGTTTGAGATAAACATGATGAACTCTTGTATTTACTTCTCAAAAAAAATTAGGGAACAATGCACATCACTACAACTAGTTTATTAAGAAATAAATTTCAGCCAGGCACAGTGGCTCACGGCTGTAATCCCAGCATTTTGGAAGGCCAAGGTAGGTGGATTGCTTGAGCTCAGGAGTTTGAGACCAGCCTGGGCTACATGGTGAAACTCTGTCGTTATCCCCCATCCCCCCAAAAAAGCTGGGTGTGGTGGTGCAAACTGTAGTCTCATCTACCTGGAAGGCTAACCTCCCAAGCTTAGGTGATCCTGACAAGGCTACAGTGAACCATGATTTTGCTGCTGCCCTCCAGCCTGGGTGACAGAGTGGGACCCTGTCTCAAAAACAAAAACAAAAAACCAAATTGCTTTCCAGGGTTCAAATATAAACTACAGAAAGGAGATTCCCATAACAACATATGAGGGCTTTAGGAAAAAACAAAACAAAAACAACCATGGAAGATTTCAGGATAAATAGAAGACACATTTTTCTACTAAACATACTTTCAAAAGTAGAAAATCATGGATTTTAAAAAACTGTTTTCTAGGACTTGATATCTCTAAATGTATCAAGTTTCAAATGTGCTAATTTTATGAACACTTTTTCTGTTCTTAAATATATAACATGATCTTAGATTTTTGAGATCTTTAAAAATGTTAAGCAACACAAAGAGTTCTACCCCATCTCCCTCCACATCTTTAAAAGCCAAAAACCACCACTACCAAAACTCTATATTACTGTTTGTGAATGAAGAATTTTCATGACTTGAAAACCTTCCTAGTGTCCCATCTTTAACATTAACTTTTTTGGAAAGGAGAGCTCTTTTTCTGTTCTTTAACCTCTTTTCACTTCATAAACTTCTTCATGGTTGACATCAGTACTGTCTTCTTAAAAATTCAAATGTGGAGGCTGGGGGTGGTGGTTCACACCTGTAATCCCAGCACTTTGGGAGGCTGAGGTGGGCAAATCAGAAGGTCAGGAGATTGAGACCATCCTGGCCAACATGGTAAACCCTGTCTCTACTAAAAATACAAAAATTAGCCAGGCATGGTAGCGCACACCTGTAATCTCAGCTACTTGGGAGGCTGAGGCAGGAGAATGGCTTGAACCCAGGAGGCAGACATTGCAGTGAGCAGAGATTGCACCACTGCACTCCAGCCTGGCAACAGAGCAAGACTCTGTCTCTCAAAAAAAAAGAAAAAAAAATTCAAATGAGAACTAAAAGCACCATTTATTGGAGGCATATTATGTTAAAATTAGTGATTTTCCAAAGGACAAAATGTTAATTAGAAAAGTCAGTACTCAGATTCAGGTGTGACTCCCAGGCCCAAGCATAGCCTTTCTGAATGAATTAATAAGGTTACCATATTAATTTTCATAAGGTGAAAGAAAACAAGCATTATATATTTTTCCACATCACAAAATGGTGAAGACCTAAGAAACTCAAGTGTCTGGCTCTGAATACTACAGCAAGACAGTGGCAGAGTTGGAATGGATTCCAGATGTCTTTGCTAACCATTAAGAAAGAGTACTGAATAACTTTCCATTACTCTAAAAAGTTACTGTTCCCAAGTGTATTAAGAATTCAGAGATCTAAAGTAAAACAGAAATCTTTGTTTTCAGTTATCTTTAAGCTTCTGCCAGTAACGTGGTACTGGTAGAAGAAAACATAAAACTAATACTAATCAAATTTTGCAACATCAAATACTATTTCAATAGGTTGCTGGAACAATATTACAAATAATACTAAAAAATATTTTAAGTGACTAAAGACTAACAATATTCAAAAGTTTTACAGTTTTCCTGTTTGTTTTATTTTGCCTACCATGCAAAACATTAAATAACTTTTATGTAAGAGCTGCTTATTCAAAACTTTGTTCTTACTCTGTTACTAGTTATATTAACAATATATGCCTTTTCTCCTTGGATCTTTGTAGTAACAGAGTGTTTACAGGCCATTTATAATTTACCCTGAGGAGTATTACCTGAACCTCTTAGATTTAGCAAGGACATAAGTTTATCTTATTTTAAAGGGAGAAAATATGATATTGAGAAATCATACTGGTGTGTCAGCAGTAACTGAGGTTTCAGACCTCTGTGTTTTGCAGTTTTGACACTGGCAAAAGATTCTGGAGATGGATTTAAAAAAAACTATTAAATCAACATGGTAAAGAAACTACTAATAGCAGGAACAATCAGTCTTTGTGAGGAAATATTTTCCTTGTTAAACATCTGGCCAACATGCAAGAGCTTCTAGACTTTTTAATTTTTTTTTTATACAGAGCTATAGTTAATAACTTTCTGCATCCAAGCCACTTCAGCTCCTATGGCCAAGCTACTTCACCCAAGCCACTTGTCAACACATATGTGTATATCCATGTGTGCAGAAGAACAGACAAATTCATATTTAGCTTTCAGATAAATGAAAAGTATACCATTTTAAGTGGAAGAATTGGACTCAGAATAAGTTGGGTCAGAAGTTAAATTATAGATAGAGATACATCATAAGTCTTGATACATCAAGAGACTAAATACTCACTTTAGAAGACCTTCCTGTGTGATACCTTTATTTCAGGATCACACTTTGAAAACTGTTACTCTACATTGATTGCCTGAGAAGTTCCTTTTACAGGCTGGCAGAAAAGCTTGTCCTTGGTGTATAGCAGCGTTTTTCCTTCAAAGATTATTCTATTTCAGAATAGACTAAACTGAAAAATCCACAGAGCAACATTTTAAAATTCCATAATAACAGTCAAAATATTACATTTTTGTTTGTACTACGAGGGAAAGATAGTCTGCATGGCCATCTGTCCCAAAAGTTGTAAAGATCATTGGTCTAGAGAGCTAGCAGACTAGTGCCTTGAAATCAGGTTCTATCAGAAGATATTTTCTTGAAATCACTATGTTAATATAGACAATTTGACCATCTGTTTCCTGAGTGTTACATAAACCTTCTTTACATCATATGTCAAAATAAAACCTTGCAGTTGACTAACCTTTATGGGATTTCAATTCCACTTTCCCCAGTTGGCTGACATAAACATCTATGGCACCCTGATGAGTTGAGGCTTTTAGACATCCAGAAGATGAATCTGGGAAGAAGAAAAAACCTTAAGTAAAATCATTCTTACTTGATAAATGGAATTATAAACTTGAAATAAAAGGCTCTGCTTTAGCATTAGGATGAGGGGCTAAGAATCTTGGAAGGTTTAGTATTTTCCTTATAACAATGCCATTGTACTGAAATGTAAACAGTATCAAAAATATAGAAATCTATTTTTTTCTTTTTTTTCCCCCCCCTTTTTGGAGATGGGGTCTCACTATGTTGACTGGTCTTGAACTCCTGGCCTCAAGTGATCCTCCCATCTTGGCCTCCCAAAGTGCTGGGATTACAGACACCAGCCACCATGCCCAGTCTTAGAAATCTATTAAACTAGGCAACTAATTAAAAAATCTCTACATTAACCTGAATAACTTATCTCTAAACATTTACTCTAAAACTTAATGAGTAGGAAGGACAGTCTGCAAGTAATGGATCCTTGACCACTAAGCATCATTGATATATCTAGTTTATTATCATGTTGATACATTTAGTAAGCTTTCAATAATTACCAAAGAATTCTATTTCGTGTATAGTCACATATAAGCCGTAGCAAGGTTAACAGAAATCAAAACCTCTCATAATTTCTCCTTATAGCAAATTTGCTAGCACTAAAAAGTCTTCCTAATAGTAAAAGATTACCCTACATAAAGTTGTTGTATTTCTTTTTTTTCTTTTTTTTTTAGAGATATGGCCTTGCTATGTTGCCCAGGCTGTTCTGTGACTCCTGGGCTCAAGCAATACTCCTGGGATTACAGGCACAAGCCACTGTTCCTGGCTTGTTGCATTTCTTTAAGGGGTAGAAAGGCAGGGTGGAATAATTTAAAGAGTAGATGAAGCTTGTTTACATCTAATAGTTCTAGTTCTTCTTAAGTTTCTGGAATTGAAAAGGTATCTTTAAGTGAGGATAAGCAAATAATAATTAAGGTAACCCTGATTTGACATTCAAAGTTCCCTGTTGTCGATGACCCTAGTTTTCAATTGGCCAGTATTTCAAGTTCAAGGGAAAATAGAAATAAGGAAGTAAGGAAATGAACTTCAAGAGTCAGTGATAAGTGGTTTTTCCTTCTTCTCTTTCTCTCATGGCAGTTGAACCTTTAATTTAATATTCCGTCTGACTGCCTGAAGAAGGCTAAAGCATATTTTTTTAGAGAGGCCTCTTAAAAAGCATATTTTTTCAGAAAGTTTTATTACTTCAAAGTGGAAACAAAGTACGGAGTGTGGTGAAAATTGTGCCAAAAATTATACTTTTGCAAAACACAGAGAGAAAACATTTGTGTGTGTGTGTGTGTGTGTGTGTGTATAGGAGCCAACATTTTTCTTTTAAAAAATGTAAATGACTGGGGCCGGGCGCGGTGGCTCACGCCTGTAATCCCAGCACTTTGGGAGGCCGAGGCGGGTGGATCACGAGGTCAAGAGATTGAGACCATCCTGGTCAACATGGTGAAACCCCGTCTCTACTAAAAATACAAAAAATCAGCTGGGCATGGTGGCGCATGCCTGTAATCCCAGCTACTCAGGAGGCTGAGGCAGGAGAATTGCCTGAACCCAGGAGGCGGAGGTTGCAGTGAGCTGAGATCGCGCCATTGCACTCCAGCCTGGGCAACAAGAGCGAAACTCCGTCTCAAAAAAAAAAAAAAAAAAAAAAAAAAAAACCCCAAAAAAAAAAAAAAAAAAAAAAAAAAGTAAATGACTTCAAAGACAATAAATTTGGAATAAATTGTTTAAAATCTGGCTCCAAGATCATTTATAATAATTTATGTCCAATTTATACTGAAAATGCCCTTTATCAGACCCGGTTTATTTAGTTTTCAAGTGTCAAAAGTAAACACTGACATTGGGAAACGAAACCACTAGAGATAAATGACACAGAATAGCTGTACAAAGATGAACATTTCACTTCTTAAGTACCAAAAGAAACTCCTTTTCAAACCTCTTACTGCATCCTAAAAGAAGCCAAATAAAAAATTACATTATGCTAAAAAAAAAAAAGAAAAGTGAATACACAATATGCATATTATTCCAGGTTGAACAAAGTAAAACAGCTGAAATACTAGTTTGATTTCTTGTTTTCTCAAGAATGGAAAAAAACCACACAAGATTCTTATGTGACTCATAAACAATATTTTCATTTATTTTTCCCCCAATGAGAAATAAATGACAGCTAAACAATTATATCCTAAGCCACAAAGTAATTCTATACCCATGTTATCTGTATTGATCTCTAATGATGGCTCATCCCTTGAAGGCTGTCAAAAAATAAAAAGTCAAGATGTTTCAAAAAAGAAGGCAAAGGTGATATTTTAAAACTATGCAGCAAAATAAGCCCTATTTTTTTGTTTAACACAAATTGTCAGATCTAAAATTAATTATCAAGAGTAAAATTAAGGCTTCATGCACAGAATTTCATTTTTTTGGAGTTTACATAATGAAGAAATTCTATAGATCTGGGAAAAAGTCCTATAGATCTAATGTACAGCATAGTGACTGTAATTAACAATACTGTACTGTATACTTGAAATTTGCTAAAAGAGTAAATCTTAAACATTTTCATCATATACACATATAAAATGGTAATGAGGTGAAGTGATAGATATGTTAACTAAACAGATTGTGGAAATAATTTCACAACATATATGTATATCGTATATCAAATCATTATATTGCATGTACACCTTAAATATATATGGTTTTGTCAGTTATATCTCAGTAAAGACAGGAAAAGCAAACACACGCACACACACACACACACACAAGAAGCCAAAATAAATCTACATTGTAATGTGTTTAGCTCAGTGCTTAGCACATGAGAACTGAGTAAATCATAGCTATTTTAAAGAAAGGGCCATGTGTGGTGGCTTATACCTGTAATTCCAGCACTTTGGGAGGCTGAGGCAGGAGAACTGCTTGAAGCCAAGCATTTGAGACCAGTATGGGCAACAAAGCAAGACCTTGTCTCTCTTTTTAAAAATAGTAAATAAATCAATAAAAATTTAAAAGAAAGATCAATGAGTATAGTTGGTCACATTAATAAACTAAAAGAAAAAATAATCATTTCAATAAATTCAGAAAATGTATTTGACAAAATTCAACACTCATTGATGATCAAAGAAAACGAAAAAAGAGAAACTTTAAGCAAACAAGGAATAAAAGATAACTCTCCCAATCTGATAAAAGGTTTTTATCTGTTAAAAACCTATAGCTAACATCACACTTAATGATAAAATATTGAATGCATTCCCCATAATATTGGGGACAAGGATAGGGATCAAGAGCAAGGAATCACATTCTCATTACTACAATTCAACATTATACTGAAGTTCACAGCTAGCCTGATAAGGCAAGAAAAATAAATAAACACAATGAAGATTGGTTCTGCCTATATTTGATTTGTGATCCTGTCAAGTTCATCAGTTAAACTGTAGACTTCATTTATTCTAATAAAGTCATCACAATATACCTATTTTTAAAAGTGGGCAAAATACGCCAACTAGTAACTTAGCACATACCTACTGTGATGTTACCCATCTTGCTTTGTAATGTTATATTACCTGTAAAAAAAAAGAAAAAGATATTTTATGTACTAGAGATAATCTAGAAAGGAACTGTGATATATAGCAATGCTAAAACATGGTTGAATATCTAGAATGTTATTTTTGTTAGCAGTTTTTCCCAGTATCACAAATCCAGTCAAAAATTTAGTTCTGAAAGAACTAGCTTTAGTTATCTCTGCAAACTTTCTTCCTCTACCACCAAACCTTTAGCTTTTGTAGCATAGCTATAAATCACCATACCTGCTGGCACAGAGGAAAAACAATAATTCTAAAACTCGTAAGTGAAAAAAATTACTGAAACATACTCACTATACATTTTCAACCTAAATATCAATGTATTTATAGATTGCACAAAGCCACGTTTTCAACCAAATAACACTAAAATATGGTATGAAAAAAGAATTACTTTTATTTCTCAGGCCACTTGCCATGTCTGTTAAAGTAGTTTCTGGGCCAAGAGTTAAAGTGGTTTGAGATAGGAATAATGAATACATGGAGGTATAACTAACAAAACAGAACAAAGAAGCTTCAAAGGTTTCCATCTTTTAGTGAAAATGTTTTCTGTGATAAGTATGGAATATTGTGACCATTCTTCCCAGCTCCCTTCCTCTAATATCAAAAGTAGTAGGATTCTTCTTCATATGTTTGTTTGTATGTATAAGTATTCCTAGTATCAGGAACTCATATTTATTCCACTGAAAATAGGAGCAATAATGTTATCTCTTTTTTTTTTTTTTAATTCCCCAAAATGGAAGCACTTTCCAGTACAGACAAAAGGAAAAGTGCATCTATTTTGGGTAACAATGTTATCTCTTCTAAAATAATTCCAAAACTACACTAAAAAGTAAAGAAATAACTTTGGCCTCAGAATTAATCTTCAGTAAACTCATTTTATCTCATTTCATATACCTTATGAATACTGACTTGTATCAATATCTAGGAAAAAGTTAAAAAGGCACTGGATTCATTTACTCAATAGCCAGATATGCCTGATTGCAAAAATCCATCCAAAGGTCTAACATACCATCATATTTCCTATGAGTATATGAATAAGGAGTAAATTTATGTATGAATAAAAACTTGGTTTGTATACTGAAGCTTATAAGATTAATTTTTTTTTTTCATATTTTAGATTCAGGGGATACATGTGCAGGTTTGTTACCTGGGTATATTGTGTGATACTGAGGTCTGGTGTACAAATGATCCCATCACCTAGGTACTGAGCATAGTACCCAATAGTTTTTCAACCCTTGTCCACTCCCTCCATCTCCTATCTAGTAGACTCTAGTTTTTACTGTTGCCATCTTTATGTCCATGAGTATCCAGTGTTTACCCCCCACTTATAGGTGAGAACATGTGGTATTTGATTTTCTATTCCTGTGTTAATTTGCTTAGGATAACAGCCTCCAGCGCATCCATGCTGTTGCGAAGGATATAATTTTGTTCTTCTTTATGGCCACATAGTACTCCATGATGTATATGTACCACATTTTCTTTATCCAATCCACCACCAATGGGCACATAGGTTGATTCCATGTCTTTGCTATTATGAATAGCGCTGCAAAGAACATGTTGAGTGCACATGTCTTTTTGGAAGAATGATTTATTTTCTTTTGGATATATTTCCAGTAATGCGATTGCTGGGTTGAATGGTAGTTCTGTTTTGCATTCTTTGAGAAATCTTCAAACTGCTTTCCACAGTGGCTGAATTAATTTACAATCCCACCAACAGTGTATGAGTGTTCCCCTTTCTCCACAGCGTCTCCAGCATCTGTTGTTTTTTGAGTTATTTTTAATAATAGCCATTCTGACTGGTATAAGATGGTATCTTGTAGTTTGGATTTGCATTTTTCTGATGATTAAGTGATTTAGAGCAGTTTTTCATGTTTGTTAGTTTCTTGAGTGTCTTCTATTGAGAAGTACCTGTTCCTGTCTTTTGCTCATTTTAATAGGGTTATTAGTTTTTTGCTTTTGATTTAAGTTCCTTAAAGATTCAAAGGAACAAAGGATATTAAACCTTTGTCAGATACAGAGTGTGCAAACACTTTCTCCCATTCTGTAGGTTGTTGAGGCAGAAGCTCTGTAATTAGATCCTACTTGCTAGAATATGGCCTAAAGGTAAATCTGAAGGGGTGACTCTAAAACCTTTTGTTAAGACTCCAGAAAGATGGTGGTACCTCATGGTATTAATCATTTATACCAAGAAAGTATTTTAAAAAGATGATTAAGGCCTCACAGATCTCAGTCAAACAGACCTAGAAAGCTTGAGGGCGTTGACCTCAATATCGCTGCAGAAACCCATATTTTGAAAAGATTTTTGGGTGTGGCTTTTGTCTAATGGAATGAACACCAGTGAGATTCACAGAAGGCTGACAAAGGTTTTAGACAATTATATCAATAAACATTGCCAACTTAAACTGAAGGGGACAGTAACAGTACAAAGTGAAAAGAGACCACTGGACCCTCAGAATTCTACTGGCAGGAAGCAGGCTGAGGAAACTAATCAGCTGTAAAGATATGCTACATTTCATACAAAAGGAAGAATGACTTAGAGGGTGGAACCAAGAGCTCAGTGGTCAAAACTCAGAACCACAAAGAATTATTCCTAGGCCTTGAGATCTAATCAAAGAACCTTCAAGATTTGCCCACCTGAATTTGAAAATCATTATGTATCAGTGACTCCTTTGTGCCTCCCATTTCAACAGGAAAGTCCATAGTCATTATCCAATGCCTCCACTCTATGTTTGGTGTGTAGGTATTGTGTGTGTGTGTGTGTTTGGGAGGTGGGTAGATAACTTGGCTCTTTAGTTCACCAGTCTTCAGATTCACACCTGAGGAGCTTCATTTTCACCTGGAGCTGATTTTGATGTAGAGATTCTGGTCTTTCAGCTGATGCATGATGGGCTGATACTTTTGGAAACTTTGGGAGGAAGACAGGAAGGACATGAATCACTGGGGGGCCAGAGGACACAGAGGCTATCCAAAACCTCATAGGATATCTGGAAAGATGCACACATGACAAGTTAAAAATCAGTCTGTATTAATAATTTTAATATCCTAAGTGGACCTAGAAAGCTTGATTTAAGTGCCACAGCACTTAGAGGAAAGAGACCAAAATGACCTAGCTTGGACAGGGAGGTTTAGTGATATAGAAGGTATCACTTGAGCTGAAATTTGAAATGTGAGTAAAATGTTAATATGCTGACAAAAAAAATTCCTGGGAAAAGATATCACATAAGCAAATGTAAAAAGGCAAAACTATATATACTATGTTTAAATAATACAGATCAAATAGGCTGGAGCAATGAGGCAAATCTATGTCTTTCTTATGCAGCTTCATATCTGGGAACTTAGCACAGTGCATAGTAAACATTATTATTTTGTGAACAAATAAAAAGTTTGGAAAAGTAGGTAAATAGCAACCTGTGGTAGACCCACAGAGTGCTAAGTCTGCTGACTATCCTACACCAAAAAATCAGTGAAGAATTTCAAGATAGATAAAAATACAAGAAAACCATGCTTTAAGGAGATTCACCTAGTGTGAGACAGTGGGCGTTCCACATTCAGCATTCTCTTTACTGCTTGCTGTGGTCTGCATGTTCCCCCAAAAGTTCATGGGTTGGAAACTTGATCCCCAATTCCACAATACTGTAAGGTATGGGACCTTTGGGAGGTAATTGGGTCATGATGGCTCTGCCCTCATGAATGGATTAACCCATTCATGAATCAATGGATTAAAGGGTCACTGAGGGAGTGAGTTAGTTATCACAAGAGTGAGTCTGTTATAAAAGCCAGTGTGGCTGTCTCTCCTGCAGCCTCTCTCCATGTGAGGCCTGTGCCACTTCATGACTCTACAGAGCCCCTATCAGCAAGAAGGCCCTCACCAGATTCAGCTTCTAGACCTCAGACTTGGCAGCCTCCAGAACTGTAATACATAAACTTTATAAATTACCCAGTCTCAGGTATTCTGTTATAGCAACAGAAAACAGACTAAGACGCTGCTCCACCTCCTGAACAATAAAAGATGAAGCAGACAGGTCCCTGATATTTGTAACTTTATTAATAAAGAACTATGATAAAGTTTTACAGTCATTTAGCTGGTGAATCCAGTCACCCACTCATCAAGGCAATGGAGCTTTATTGTTTTATACTAGTCTTTAATAATGCAGTAAAAATGTACTTTTTAAAAATAAAAATATGGTCTTTCTCAAAAGACCAATCATTAGTGCTTGTCATGAAAGTGAGGAGGTCTTGAGAAAATAATGATTCTTTGAGCTAGAAAATAGAAGTTTTATATCTATATAAAATGAGGATTAGTTAATATAGTGGCACCTATAGAGTCTCAGATAACATTCTTCTTGAATGTTAGAATTCTACTGTATACTGAAAGCATATTGGAGCAACAACAACAAAAACCTCATGGAAATAAGGCATCGTTTCAAATATTGTATAGCTATAAATAACACTTTAAAATATTTTTGTCAATTCTAATTAAAACAGTAAATACTTATTTTTAACTCATATCAAAATATTTAGAAAATCTCTACCCTAAACAGAAATATTACAGTCATTAGAAAACACAAAATGGATGTCTTATCTCAAATATATAGTGGAATAAAGTAGTATATTTAAAAGTATACAAAGCAATAAAATGGGCGGTATTAGCAAAATTTTCTATATTTTGGTTTCACCTACTTCATCTCCAGTCACTGAAAATTATAAATTAATTATTTGATAGAAGTAAATCTTAGTGAAAGCTTCTTTCCAATAAAGCAGACACCAGATGGTCTGTAATAACTATGTGTGCTTACCCTACTCTCAAGTTATATAGCTTTTCCACAAATCCCAGTATTTAAGAAAACAGATCATTTTTCTTAGTTTGTAATCAATCCTTCATTCTAGCATGGTTAGAGGGAAAAAAATGTAATCACTTTAAAGATAAACACTGGTTTATTTTTCTTCATCAAAAGAAATGTGATTATGGTTAAAGCACATATAACTCTCATAATCCAAAGAGAGTAACCAAGTATCCTTAAAGATTAAGTCATTTTGTGTTTTTTTGGTGGGTAGGGGTGGGGAAGTAGGAAGGGAGACACTTGTTATTTGCAAGCCACAGTGCTAAATGCTAAGAATATAGAGATGAATAAAACATAATCTTTGTTCTTGAGGAGTTTATAATTAGGCAAGGATTTATAGAAAACCAGAGATGAGGCAAGATGCTTTAGCTGAGTACTGAAAGATTTAAAAAGTCAACAAGATTTTTAAAAGCTAGGAAAAGTATTTCAGGCAGAATATAAAATGTATGATCAGTATGATCAAAGGCTCTGATCAAGAACTCAGAGGTATAAAACAGGTAAAAATGTATATAGGAAAAAAGACAATGTAATTCTGGAAAACAAAGCATAGAGTCAGAAGAGGGAAGAGGGAAGTTGGGCACATCACTAAGGCAGCAGAGAAGGGTCTGAGTAAGACAATGACATGTTCACTGTGTATTACTAATAAACTACTTTAGCTGCAGTGAGGAGAAATGGATATGAAGAAGGCAAGGCTGGAGGCAAAGTTATTGCTAGTATCAAGGCAAGAGGTCACAAGGGTCTAAAACAGAAGCGTAGAAATTAGCAGGAAAAAAATTAGATTGAAGAAATATTTAAGAGATAAAACCTGCCTAAACTTGGTAATTGATTAGATGCAGGAGATGAGGAGAGACAGGAAGTTAAGATCAATGCCAGATTTATAGCATGGGAAATGGGAATATCAGAAACAGCAAATACAAATAAGGGAGGAGGACACATTACAGATGACGTTCACAGACTGGGGAAGAAGGGAAAAAAGCTAGAAATGTTGAGTTCAAGATATCTATGAAGATCCAAATGGCTATGTCTATCTGCCAGATGGATGTATAAATTAGTCAGGGCTAGAGACATATATTTCAATAATCAGATTTGAAACACCCTTGTAAGGGTAGTTCAGACTCAAAAGTATATAAGATGCTCAAGGAAAATATGTAGAGAAAGAACAATAGTACAAGGATGAAATCCTGGAGAATGCCAGTTATCACAGGAGTGGAAAGGGAAGGAATATGTAGACATTTGTGAAGGAGCCATTATATGATAGAGACTGCCCGTGTCCATTAATATTTGTGAGCCTCTCTTCTTCATTAAGAGTATTGCTAAACTACATATCTCAGCCTTTGCAGTTAGATAAAGCCCTTTGAAAGTATTCTGTCCAAAGACCTATGGGCAGAAGTAATATATGCACTTCTAGGCCTGGTTTCTGAAACTTCTTCCATGATCCTTTATGCCCTCATTTTTTATGGAGAACTCGGAAGGCACAAACTGAGGATCATAGCATCACCTTTACAGGACGAGCCAAGTCTCTGAATGTCTCTAAGGAGCTGCACTTAGGACAGACGCTGTAGGAAATATCAGTATTTTGTGTCCAAGGTCTAAACCCCGAAAAACCTACATGGTTTGCATCACAAAAAAAGCTATAATTCTTTTCTAGTATTTCATATAAAAAAGTCGTATGTGTCTAGATTCAAAATTAAGTATCAAAATGATAAATTAAAACTTCATAATGACCTAGGAATACATACTAGAATTTCAAGAAAGCATTTTTATGAACGTCATGAAAAGATCTATTTAATCCAATAAAAGCTTATGTCTTTTAAATGTTTATATTATTTCTGACTTTCTAAGTTTACAAAGCAGATTTAGAAATTTATCAGTAACTACAAGTCCTTCTTAAAGCAGATTGGGACATTTCTTTATGAACTCTTGAGTGCTACGAAGTTATCACCTGTGTTTTGTATAGTTCATGTAAATTGTACTACTGTGAAAATTTCAAAAATAAAAAAGTAGTTAGTAAGGGAAAAGTTTATGTCTGTATGCCAAATCTTTGAAGAACAAAGGACCTTTGAAGTGCAAAGAAAATGACAGAACTAATAGCAATTTATCTATCAAGATATGTTTCCAAAGAACCTAAAACAGAGCCTAAATTACATAGGGAATCTAAATATTTAAAAGAGTTTTATTCATTAGTCACTATTCCAAATCATAACGTAAGTTTAAACATACCCCAAAACAAGTAACATGAATACTCTTACATCTTAATATAATCAATTTGTTTAAATTATAGGTTATAAATAAAACCAGTCCTAGCAAACCATTTCAAGGAAGTTTTTCATTGTCTCTAACAGAGTCAGGAAACCATATTTTATATTTTAAAATATATTTAGGAGAATACATATAAATACATGCATTTATTATACATGCATAGCATTCTTTAAAAAAATCAATATTCAAATGTCAGAATATAATAAAATATCCATATAAAACCAAATTTAATTTTTGACTATTTAGAAGGAAATCAAGATAGTAAAATGTCATAAAATTTTACATCTAAATACAAGCTATCCAAGTACCTATGTTCCCACTAGATTCCCATTGCCAGAAAGTGAATATTTATTAAGTCAATGAATAAACTATTTTGTATTAGAAGGCATACATACTTAATAGATGTGATTCAGCCAACTATACAAATAGTAAATATGACTAGCCAATTAGCTTACTCAGTTTCTTACCTATAAAATATAGTTAGCTATAATTAGAAATTTCACTTGAAAAAACACTTAGAATAAATTATTTTCTTTTTTATACATATGAATCAACTTGCAAGGCCAGGAAAGATATATTGCTCCTTTCATCTCTTTTCCTCATTAATGGATATGGTCTAAGTACTCAGCACTAATATGTTAGATGTTGCTTCGCCATCAGGGTATATAAAAAAATAGAAAATGCAGACAAAAAATAAATTTCATGCTCTTCCTTTCATGAAAGACTTAGAAGCCACACACTTAAGACAGCACCATCACTTTTATGGAAGGAGTCCAGTTCCTGAATGCCACGATGGAGCTAAGCCCAGACACTGTATGGAAGGAACATCTACGTTTTCGGTCATAAAGCACGATAATTGTCCTGAAACTCAAGAAAGTTATAATGTAGAACATAGCTGAACAGTGCATCTGTGTTATAGTACTGTCTTCCTGGAGGAAATATCTCTAGAGTGAGCCAGGAAGCCCTAAAAGTGATGATGGAATTTGCAGTTGCAATCAAGTTTCACTATTTAAAAACATCTAGAAAGCCAAGAAACTAGGATCAAATCCTTGCTATCCACTAATTAACTTGTGGAGTTTCGAGTAAGCAATTAGACATTTCTAAGTCTAATTGTTCCTCATATGTAAACAGCCAATTGTTCATTAAGTAAAAGGGGCGGCCAATTTAGGTACTCAATACATGTTTGCTTTCAACCATCCACCCACTCACCCACTGGCACAAAGGCTCCAAACTCTACTTGTAAAATCTACCAGAAAGAAAGTGACTGCATTGTATTTGTGTATAAATGGTTTTAACAACATGTATATGTTGGATTTTTTTCAGCTCTACCTGGAAAAAAAAAAAATCAGTTTAAGCCTTGTGTAAGAAAAAAGAAGCTAAAGTAAAAAAATGCTGAACAAGAATGCATATATTCTCAGTTTATTTTCTCTAAGTCAGATGTTTAGAAATAGCAATGTATTTTTCCATAAAAACAACTTTTAAGATTCTCAAGCTAGTTTGTTTAAATATAGCCAAAATATACACCTAATTTGTGTTATATAACCATCAGCATTTTGAACAAGGATCTCATGGAAATATATGTCCAGAGTTCTGGGTTGGGAATGTCTTTGGAGAAATAACTGCCACCAAAATTCCAGAAGCTAGAAAACTGGAACTTACTTTCACCAGCCATGACTCCAATCGTCTTACCCATCAGGATGTGAGACTAAAACACTGCCTCCTCTCCTGTACCCCTCCCATCCCAAACTCCAAATTCCAAAAGCATGTTCATATAATTCCTTAGGACAAGGATGGAACTAGAGGTGACATGGGAGAGGAAGACAAGAAACTTAGATGTGCCTCAAGGGTGATTTTTTAAAAGTCAGGGCACTGGGTGTGACTATGGAACAAAGAGGGGTTTCCTGTCTTGTTTCTCTCTTGTATATACTGAAAAACCAAAGCAGAGCAAGGGTCAAAAACTAGGTGGAGAAAGCAAGGCTGAACATGGCAGCTTTTCTACAGTTACTTCTGTGAAAGTAACTATAATTTGAAACTGGATTAAATTTTCCCTTCTCCTACTCCTTCTTTTTGCTGTACTAGTATTACAAAAGACGCTGAGAGAAACAGCTAAAATAGTTCACTGTATTGAGGCAGGTTGATAATGGACCACTGGAAATGAGGTGGATAGTAGCATCCCAGTGGGAATGGTAGTGACTGAGAAAATAAGAAAGTACATTTAATCCTTCTACTCTGCTCTGAGTTCTTTAACGATAAGTTTCATCTCTTGACCAACTTTGCACCCTTGGTGCCTGGAAATCTGGCACACAGTAGCTGGTGAATAAATGTGTCAAATGAATGAATAAATATAACTGTAGTGGATGCTGTATTCCTCATCCAGATCCCCCATTATAACTGAAGGGCTTATTTCCTAGTTATTGGGAGTACTGTTGGCAGACAGCCCTCTGGGAATTGCCTCAGCTAAAATGAGCCACTTCGGCCCAAGATCATACTCCTTCCCGGGAAAGCTTGCATCTAATGATTGGGGATATAAACGTCCAGCTCCTCTCACCCCAGCTAGAGACAACTCTTAGGGACCATCCCAGCTTCAGAGCTCTCCATGTGGGTTACTTAAACTGTATCATAGTTCAACTTCTCCCATGGAAAACTGGCTTTCTTCCTTTACATGGCATTGCTCCCGAGAGGCCTCCCTAGTAAATGTGCTATGCTCAAATTTCCATCTCAGAGTGTCTGTTTTCAGGGAAATTCAATCTGAAACAACAGTCCGAAAGAGGGCCTAGATTCAAACCAGCTAAGGAAAGGTATATGATTTTTGTATTAAAGGAATTAACTCTTTCTTAGCAATGTATTTCCATTTTAGCTACTTTATGTAATCAACAGCCCTACAGTACCTTAAGGACTGCTTCAAAAAAGTCCACCTGTTTTACTACCATATAGGCAATTAATGATAAACTGTACCAAAGTCAATTTATCTAACTTAAAAGAATGCAAAGAAATGAAACATTATGAATTTAGTGTAAACATGGTAAAAAGCACTGCAGAGAAGAGCTGCTTTTTCCCGTGGATGTTAATCCACACCTGACTTGATAAGGAATTGTTTCTCCACTAAAAGCTACTAAATATATTAAGCACAGTACTTTCCATTATGATTAAGATAGTTAGAAATGCAATGCTTATATAAAAGTCACTTTTGAAATATGAAGAGTTACAAGTTACCAGATCTACTTAACGTACAACTGAATAAAAAATAAATAAATGAATAAGTAACAAAACCATTTGCTTCATCTGGATACAGCTCCATATGTGCTTAATCTATTTCAGGTTCAAATAATACCTTAACCTTGTAAGAATGCTTGAGGTTTAACCATTAAATTGAGGCTCAAGAACTATTTCAAGCATATAAGTTGTGCTCTCTCTCTCTCTCTGTTTCTTTTTAACTAGAAAGCTACATAGCATGGTTAGCACTAACCATGCTTTCTAATACCACTGAATAACTCTTGCTCATAACTAAAATCTGAGGGTTTTGTCTAAGTACAGATACCAATATTCAGCTTTACTATAGAGGTGAAGTGAGTGGACTATATATGGAAAAAGTCCAAATCTATACTTCCTGGAATATGGCCCAAAAGGCATTTAGCAGATGTTTATATACTGTACTTCTTGCTAGGATTAATGATTATTAATTCTATCTGTGTGTATGTCAGAAAACACCTGGATTTGAATCATCTGCTCTATGGAAATGTAAGAAGTAGGGTGAGTGACACTGAACACCAGTATGCCCTTTGCCATATTACTTCATCATTATACTTTTCTAATTTTCTTTCAATAATACAAACATTAACTATGTAATATTTCTTGCAGAGACAGGATTTAGAAACCACAAGAGGTTATTTAATCCAAGAAAATGGAAACAGCAGGGTGCTGAGAAAAGGTGGTGCCAGTACAAACACACAGAAAACATTTAAAACAAAATTGGTATCAGAGTTGCCATAATTACATTCCACCAAATGTTTCATTAATTTTACCCTCAGCTTTCTTAACATAAAAGCAATCACTCAGTACTCATCTTTACCTAACACTGCTTTTACTTCATCTCCTGGATATATTTTCTTGCCATTTGTTTCCTATCTTAAGAAAACACAGGCTGGGTGCAGTGTGGCTCATGCCTGTAATCCTACCACTTTGGGATGCCAACGCAGGTGGATGGCTTGAGCCCAGGAGTTTGAGACCAGCCTGGGCAACATGGCAAAACCTCATCTCCACTAAAAACACAAAAATTAGCCAGGCGTGTTGGCACACACCTGTAGTCCCAGCTTCTCAGGAGGCTGGGGTGGGAGAATCACCTGAACTTGAAAGGAGGAGGTTGCAGTGAGCCGAGATTGTGCCACTACACTTCAGCCTGGGCAACAGAGCAAGACTCTGTGTCAAAAAAAAGAGAAAAGAAAATGCATTAAAAATTAGAATTACTATTAGTTCCATATATAACAGCATAATCTTTAGTCTCTTGCCCAAATAAAATTAAATTAGCTTGAGTTATTTTATTTTTATGGTTTTTCAAAAAAGATGGTTAGTCTGCAATTAATTATTTAAAGGCCAGTTTCCTGATCCTTTTTCAACTACAGAGATTAGTTAAGATCTCTTAAAATTTGTGCTATGTATAAAGTCTGAGATATATTATGCCTTTGTCAGCTTACCATGAACACTTCCTAATGTAATATCCCCAGCAGTAGAAGACAGAAATGATGATTCCGTATAAAGGTACTTGGCTTTCAGCAAACCATCTTCGGTAGATATAGTAACAGAACTTCCCTGCAGTTTATCTATGGTCACAGCCTAGTAAGAGAAAGACTAATCAGTTCATTGTAAAACAAAGACTGGTAAAAAGCCAAAATGCTACCTGTGGAATTGGTGAGTAACTACACAAAATGTTACTACCTAGTACACAATCACTTTATTGACTCTGATTCCCTACCTGTAATTCTAAGAGTGTGAGCAATAGTGCATTCTCTGTAGAATATGGAATAGATCTAACATATTCCCTCATTGACTTAGGTCTCATTTAATTTTTCTTAATAATGTTTTATATGGTCTATAAAAAATTCTTAATCTTTTATTAGATTTATTCCTTTTATATATATTTTTAAGTGCTATTGTGCAAGGTATCTTTTAAAATTTCATTTGATCCTAATTGACTTTGTAATTGATCTTAATCCAACAACTTCCTTAAACTCACTAATCCTAATAATTTATCTGTATTTTTAAAAACTCTATATGTGTAATTATACTGTCTACAAGTGATAGCTTCATTTCCTCCCTTCCAATCCTTATATTGATACTTTTTTTCCTGTTTTTTCTTTATTTTCTTGCCTTAACCATCTGTCTCAGGCCTCCAATTCAACAGTGAATAGCGGCTAGTAGAAGCAATGGGACAGCAGGCATCCTTGTCTTATTCCTGTTCTCAAAAGAAAAGTTTACAGCGTGTCACCATTAAGCATGATGTTTGCTATAGATATTTTTAAAATAATTTTTATCAGATTAAGGACATTCCCTTCTATTTCAACTTTGTTTTATTAATTTTGCTATTTAAATCATGAATGGCTTTTGAATTTTAGCACATACTTTATTTGACTCTATTGACCTATCATGATTTTTCTCCGTTAGTATGTTAATATAGTGAATATACTATCATTTCTAGAACTTTTCAACTTGACATCTAATAACACAGTAGCTTTCCACCAAACTAAATGGAAGGAATTTAAATTACCTATTTAATGACAGAACAAAAAGTACATTTAAAAATCAATACCTTCCTGACAGAGGTATTGCTATAAATTTTCTTTTCTATATGAAAAGAAAAAATTTTCATTAACTTAGTCATTATGAATATATATATATACATATATTATACATAGTTCTTACAAATAATGAAAACCAAGTTTTAAGGAAGTACTGTGGCTTTGTAGCCCAGATTGAGAGGAAAACTATGTCATCGACTCACCAAATAGACAGATGAAATGGGTTTCTGTGTTCTCTGTTAAGTTAGAAAACTAAACTTAGATACTGAAATTAAACAATTAAAAAACACCAGGTATTACTGACCATTGGCACTGGCAAAAGAAAAAAAAGAAAGAAAAACAACATGTAGAATAATGATGCTTTATTTATAGTGCTCATTTGATTCTCACAATCTTGTTAAGTAGACAAAGCAAGTATTACCATCTTGTTTTCTGAACAATGAAACTGCGTCTCAGGGAAGCTAACTGGTAGGTCTAGAACCGGCCAAGTTATCTTTCCTGTGATTCCTTTACCTTTATCATCATCATTGTGTTATTCCATTAGACTTAGCTATGTGCCAGACATTGTTTTAAGTGCTTTACCTGTATTAACTTATTTAATCCTCTTAAAAGAGGATTTTTTTGAATTAGTTTTATTACTATTATCCCATTTTCCAAAAAAACCAAGACACACAAAGGTTAAGTACTTTGTCCAGTTATAGAGCTTAGTGAATGGTTGAGCCAGAATTCAAACACAGGTAGTTTGGCTCTCATATGTTCTGTGCTCTTAGCTAATTCATTATGTTGTCTCTCAAATATCCAAATCACATTTCTATGAAAGTTGTATATTAAAAGTTAATAGATTTCACAAGTATTTATTTTATATGTTTTATAAAAATTACAAACTTAGAAATATACATTAAAAATCAATGCTATATGTAATACAAATAGAAAAAAAACCTAGACTGATTCTTTAGTACTTAACAAAACTCAATCAATAAATAAAATTATATAATGTCAAGTAAAATACATGAATACTCAATAAACCATAAAAGTTGCAACAAATAAATAACTGAGAGGAAACAGTGGCCAAAATATTCAAAGTAGCAAATGATTGAGATATTACATTCTCTGATACTTATATTTCATTGTAAATGTTGTAATATTTTAGTAACATATCATTTCAATAACAGCCATCATTTACTGAGTTTGAAGGGGCTGCAAACTTGTCTAACTTCCATCTTGCACCTCCAAGATTATAGCAATCTGAGAAGTAAAACTAAATGCCATCTCAAAAAGCTGCTGCATAAGGTCACACAGTATCTTTCAACACTTTCCTAGTTTAATTTACAGAGTATTTTAAATGTTTAGATTTAAACAACCTCCCATGGGGCCTAAGAGAAAGGTGATGGAAGATTTAAAAAAACAGAAACAATTACTGCTATAATCTATCTTGTTTAATTATGCCAACAATAATCTACATACAAAATATGCTTGCAACTCGTCCCCACCAATTATCTGAAAGTAAAGCTGACTATGAAATTTAACAAATTTATAAGAAACAAAAAGGCTCCTGCAAATTGTATAAGTGTAAAATAAAATGAAACTTTTCCCCAAAGATATAACATTATCAATCATGTTTTTAAATTACAATTTATAATTCCAAAATTTTACCTTTGCTTTTAATACTATGCTAAATAACCAAAGGCTACAAAAAGGGTTGATTAAAAAATACAAACCATCTTTCTGTAACAACTAAAATCCCAATAGCTACTTTTAAAAAAAGCTCTGAGAAAGCAGTAAAGCTATCTAATGGTGCCACCTTGTGGAAAATACTGAAGAAAGTTGAGTTTTGAAACATCCTTCAGTTTGCCTAAGGGTGAAGTAAAAGGTCCTAGAAAATACTTAAATAAACCTAACACAAGAAAAATCCAATCCAGTTACTGGTGATATTACTTAATCTATTTTAATCTATGATCATAAAAATAAAAATCTTTTCAGAGTTAGTTAAATATTAAGCATTTTTTATTGATTCCAGACTAGGAACTAACTGTCAAAAGTATTAAACCACAAACTAAAGCCTAAGTTGTATATTATTTAATCACTTCAATTTCAAATTTGAATTTATTTTTGAATTAAAATGCATTAAAGAGGGAATGTTACACCACGAACTTCATAGAACCTATCCACTTGGTAAGCCAAATGGAAGCAAAGTTGCAATTACTTACACTTTTATCTGATGCATGAATATCTATATTTCCATAAACTGTTCCCAGACAGATCACTTTGCCTCCTTTTGTTTGAACATGCAATTGTTGACTCTGAAAGACAAATTTTAAAAATACATATAGTGAAAAAGAGAGTAAGTTTGACTTACACTAGTGAAACATTTCAACATTTCTGTATTAATACTGACAAAGCAACAAAAGAATAAGGAATAAAACAGAAACTCACTGCTTCGAATGACGTCAACTAGAAAAAAATGTCAACTGCTGTTACAGGGATTAAATAAGCCACCTGGCAAAAGAAGAGATACTTGGCTATTCTGGTAGCTTCACTGAAGAAGGACTTGGGAATCAAAAATCACTGTGATCAGCTAACTAAATATCCACAATGATGAAGATGACAATAATAATCATTGTTACTATTCATCATTATTAATAACAATAACAGTTATCACTTACTTGGCATTTTCTCTGCACTAGACACCATGTTAGCTACTTCACATGAACTATCATTTAATCCTCATGACAAACCAGAGAGATAAGTATTACATTTTTCCCATTTTAGAGAGGAATAATACCACAATTCAGAAAGGTAAATCACTTTATCAGGGTGACACAGAAAAAAAAAATCTAAAGTAACAATTAGATTCAAGCTCTGTATGATTCCAAAGCCCACATGCTTAAGGCTGGAGTGGTCAGCCCAATTAAACCTTCTAGCACAACACATCCCAGAAACTGTAACTAAGTAAAAATGCCTCCAAGCACAAAACAATAGTCACAAGCCAGTTAGCCTCTTCTGCAAGACAGAAAACAAAAAGTGTGTGTGTGTGTGCGTGTGTGTGTGTGTGTGTGTGTGTGTGTGTGTCTTGATTTTGGACTTGGGAACTACAGTAAACACTATTATTGGCTCACAAAAATCCATTTTTTTTTTGCCCAAGTAAAAGCAGTATAGCTTGACCTATGGCAAGACCACATTTTCCAGCTTCCTTTACCTCTTAAGTGTTAAGTTCTCACCAACAGAACGTAAGTGGAAATGCTATATGCCATTTCCAGGTTGGTGCTTTTAAAAGAACAAGTGTGCCTTCTCTGTGCTCTTCTCATTCCACCAAGTGGGGCCAGAGTATAACAAGGCTCTAAAAGATGGCAGAGCCAGAAGTTGTAAGGAACCTAGAATCGCTGAATGAAAAAAACCCACCCACACACCTCAACACAAGTAAGAAATAAACTCAAATTATATACAAGCCATTAGATGTTTGGTCTATTTTTTTTAGAGTAGTTTATTTTTCTTTAATCATTATATATGTCTTTAGTTCTGTTACAATTATAAAGACATAAGGGGTAAATAGCAGAAGCTGCAGAGGAAGAAAAATAACAAAGGAAACTCACCAATATCATGACCAGCAACTGCAGAGAAATATCTAAAAAGCAGGGAGACAAAAATTCAAAACAATTATATGGCTTCTAGTTGTTTTACTTAGGAGGAAAAATAGTAAAACCTTAGGCAAAATAGCCCAGGAGTGAATTTCAGAAAATTTAGTGAACAGTACAAAATTACTCATTCTTAAAAAGATCTGGGCTGGGGTGCAGTGGTTCACACCTGTAATACCAGAATTTCGAGAGGCCAAAGTGGGAGGATCACTTCAGGCCAGGAGGTCGAGACCAGCCTGGGCAATATAAGAAGACCCTGTCTCTAAAAACAAATGAGAAAAAAAAAAGCCAGGCATGGTGGCACATGCCTGTATTTCCCAGCTATTGGGAGGACTGCTTGAGCCCAGAGTTTGAGGATGCAGTGAGCTAGGATCATGCTACTACACTCTGGCCTGGGCAACACATCAAGACCCTGTCTCTAAAAAGAAAAAAAAAAAAAAAAGTATTATCGCATAGTTAACTATGTTATGCCTAGAGACATGAGTCTGAAGTCAAATTATATTTAATATATTCCTTATCAAATATTGTAGGGAGCCAGTGCTGCATCACCCATGGGTACCCCAAGTTTGGTGGTGACAAAGAAATGAAAGACAGATTAAGAGAAAAAGGGGCCATCACTTCATTACTCTGCAGGTAACAGTGAAGGCCCCGAGCTCTGATCATCCACACTATTTATTGATTATAATTACTTTGATCTACAGGGTAGGGGTGTAGTGATGGTGGGATGAATCAGTGAGCTGGAATTGAATCAGTGAGCCGGAACTGGTGTATCATCCTAAGGACTGATAACAGTGGCGGTTTGGGAGTTTCGCAAAACAAGAACATGTGGTTATCTTTAGTTTATTATCTATATACAGCTGGTGGAACACGGACCTTACAAGGAGCCTACAAGTCTGGCTATGTCATAGTGCTATGAAGGGGTTTTACATCCTTGGGCACAATGTTAATGGTAATAGAGACTAGGTCACCCTGTACCAGAACATGAAGAGGCCTTCCTCCTCAGAGACCTCCTGCAGTTTGTTGTTCCTTGTTTATATGTTACTTATAACCAATTTATGTAGGCACTCTGTAAGTCCTTTCTCCTCTGCTATTTTTCCCAACAAAATATGTGATTAAACCTTTGAAAAGATTATCCCCAAAGCACTTTAAAATTTTTTTAAAAATTATTTTTAACTCAACAGTGTACATTTAACCCAGTTTAGTGGCAAGTTTTTTAGCCTTTGCCTTTTCAAGCTTGACAAGGTGAACCACAGACTTGTGATGCAGGTCATTGCCTCCCCAGTGACGATGGATCTCATCATATCTGTCATTGTAATTAGTCCTGATAGTTTCCACCAGCTTAGACAAAACTCCTTTGTCTTCCAAGTTAAACTGTGGGAAGGCAACAGTGGTGCAGATCTTCCTGTGGACCAGACGTCCCAGTCTTGCTTTTCCTTTGATAATGCAGTAAGGGGCCCCCATTTTATGACACAGGGCAGGCAGGAAGACAATCAGCTCGATGAGATCCATGTCATGTGCAGTCACCACCAGCTGAGTTTTCTTGTTCTCCACCAAGGTGGTGATGGTGTTAACTCCTGCTCAAAGGACCTGTAGTCTTAGTAGGGACATCCCCTTTGCCAGCAGCTTTCTTCTTGGCCTGGGCCAACAGCCTCTGCTTCTTCTCTTGCTTTGCCTCTGGTCTGTATTTGTGGGCCAGCTTAAGTAGCTGAATAATTGTTTGGCAGTCCAGGGCCTGGGTGAACTGGTTAATTGCAGGAGGCACTTTAAGCCACTTATACAGGATAGTTCTCTGCCACTGCAACCTGATATAGTGGGGCCGTTTCACAAAGCAGGTGAGGTCTCTTTGGGGCTGGATGTCCTGTCCAGTGCCAAAATTCTTAAGCCTTTTCTCAAACAGGGGATTCACCACTTTCTTGGCCTCCTGCTTCTTCATGACAGCAGGGGCTGCAGCCACCTTCTTCCCCTTGGCTTTCTTTCCTTTCAGCATCTTGGGTGACAGGAGGAGCACACTTGTTGTTTTAAATCAAGAACTCTTAACCAAGCTCACATGAACTCATAAAATTGTAAGCAAAATTTCATATACATGTGCATTTTTTTAAGAAGACAATTATTAGATTTTCTAAGAAGTCAAAGGTTCAAAAATAGTAAGAGCTACTGTTAGAATTTAAGGCTCATCTAATTCCCCCAAAAGTGTGAAGTTGATTATAGAATTTTTAAAAACATAAAACCAAATAGTTAAATGTTTAAATAAATCAAAAATTATTTAGAAAATAAATTATATTGCATTTAAAAAATGCAAATGTATGAAATTCAATTAGGTAAGGGTCTATTGCCTAAAAAATTCACTTATCTTATTCCCTCAGGATGCTGTACAAATGTGGTCTTATCATATGTTTTCTTTGAACAACAAAGAAAGGTGGAAAGAGCATGAGCTTGGAAATCATAAAGATCTGAGGTCAAATCCCAGCTCAGTCTTTTTTAGCTATGTGAACTCGTGAGTTCCTCAATCTCTTGGCGCCCTCTAGTTTCTTCCTTGATAAAATGGAGAAAATTCAAGGACTAAATGAAGGCTTAGCTAAGATTTGTGGTACATAATAAGGACTTATTAACAGTAGTTATTATTATTGCTATAAAAATTTTATTACGTAGGGCCAGGCACAGTGGCTCATGCCTGTAATCCCAACACTTTGGGAGGCTGAGGTGGGCGGATCACCTGAGGTCAGGAGTTCAAGACCAGCCTGGCCAACATGCTGAAACCCCATCTCTACAAAAATACAAAAATTAGCTGGGCATGATAGTGGGTGCCTGTAATCCCAGCTACTTGGGAGGCTGAAGTGGGAGAATCACTTGAACCTGGGAGACGGAGGTTGCAGTGAGCCGAGATCGTACCATTGCATTCCAGCCTGGGTGACAGAGCAAGACTCTGTCTCAAAAAAAAAAAAAAATTATTATGTAGATCAACTATATTTCAAGTCCTTAAGTTAGTGGAAGATAAACATTAACAGGTGATCACTAATTCAAGGTAATGATATTATATAATACTTAAAACTTAAACATTTTACCAAAATGTTCTGATTTGTGAATTTAAGTTAGTTAAATCCTAAGATCTCAAGGATAATTCTCTTAACCCTTAGTATACCATAGGCCTAATTTTAGTTCTTGAATTTCTTGTTTTGAGCTATTTCATTTGTAGGAACTAATATTTCATGATTTCTATTATTTCTTAGAGCTCTTTCAAGGAACAAATAGAAAATGTACTTACTTTTAAAAAAGTAGAACAAAAACTCATTCTATCTTGTAATTATCATTATCGGTCCACTGGACTCTTATAAATCTAAAATACATTATGGGATAATAGTGTTCTTATTTTTTTTTTTTTTTTTTTTTTTTGAGACGGAGTTTCGCTCTTGTTGCCCAGGCTGGAGTGCAATGGCGCGATCTCGGCTCACCACAACCTCCGCCTCCCGGGTTCAGGCAATTCTCCTGCCTCAGCCTCCTGAGTCGCTGGGATTACAGGCATGAGCCACCATGCCCAGCTGATTTTTTGTATTTTTAGTAGAGACGGGGTTTCACCATGTTGACCAGGATGGTCTCGATCTCTTGACCTCGTGATCCACCCGCCTCGGCCTCCCAAAGTGCTGGGATTACAGGCTTGAGCCACCGCGCCCGGCCTGTGTTGTTATTTTTTATATGTTTTATTACATATTGCTAATACATCATCCTAGGAGTTATGTCATCATTATATTCATAAATTATTCCCAACGATGTTTAAAAAAAATAATAAGAAGAAAACAGGAGAATGATCGACTTGTATAAAGCAATGGCTCTCAACTGGAGATCATTTTGTACCCAGAAGACATTTGACAATGTCTGGAGATATTTTTCCTTGTCACAACTGAGGAGCATGCTACTGGCATCTAGAAGATAGAGGCCAAAGATGGTGCTAAATATCTTATATTGCACAGGACAGGTTCCACAACAAAGAATTATCTAGCCAAAAAGTTTTATAGTGCCAAGGCTAAAAAACTATTTTTATCTTTAAGCCTACAATGGCAAAGAAGAAAATCAACAGAGAAAGATCTTTCAGAACAATCAGATTAATCAAAACATAAATGTAGAGACAGACAGCAGTATACTAGATTCTAATTTTGATTGTGCAATTGGAAATCTCAAACTCTTGGGTCTTCAGAGGTCAACAGTCTAGATCAGTTTTCTGAAACTTAAGTATCAATGACTGAACAAAATATTTCTAAGGACAAAAAGGAATTATGATATCCTCACCGAGTTAGTCATTCAACATCAAGACCTTATTGCACAATCTTTTACAACAAGAATCTGAACCAACTCATTTTGCTAAAAGGATGTGATGGTAATGTTAATCTTTTATGATATTTGTGCTACTAAATTTGTTTGAAATGATTCATATACAGACAGATGCTAATGGCATATATGCAAATAAAGGTGGATGAAAGAAAAAAATGCAAAAAAATGGATCAAATTATTTTAACTAGTGTTTGGAAATCTAAAAATGAAAATATTATGAAGCAAAGATGACTGACTTCAACAAAACTTCATGCTTTCAAAGTTTACAAAAGTATCAAGTTTTGACTATGCAAATGTAAGAAGCAGTAAGAGTAATGATAAGCTAGAACCTATCAGAGAGGATTTCAAACTATTTATAGCTGACACCAGTCTAATCTTTAAAAAATTAAATATAGGTCAGGCATGGTAGTTCACACCTGTAATCCTAGCACTTTGGGAGGCCAAGGCGGGAGGATAGCTTGAGCCCGTAAGTTCAAGACCAGCCTGGGCAATAGAGTGAGACCCTGTCTCTATAAAAAAAATTTTTTAAAAATTAGGCAGGCATAGTGGTGCACACCTGTGGTCTCAGCTACCTGGGAGGCTGAGGTGGGAGGATCCCTTGAGCCTAGCAGGTTGAGCCTACAGTGAGCCAAGATCACATACTGCATTCTAGCCTGGCTGACAGAGTGAGACCTTGTCTCAAAAAAAATAATAATAATTATAAAAATGTTAATTACAAAACAAGATGAATCATATGTCACTTTGCACAGATAACTACTTAGTCCTTAAGTAATGCACTAACTGGTACATTAAAAATGTGATTAAAGTAATCTAATATTTAAGCACATTTATAGTACATAAAGATTATTCCTTACTCTTTAATAAAATGGAAGAAAATCATTCATGAAAACTAAAATTTATTTAGTAAGATTTCAGAATACTAGGAAAATACTGTTAGTTTCACTATACACTTTGAAATGAAATCAAAAAGAAATTTGAGGCAAAATCCTCAAAACTGCTACAACCTCAGTACTCTACTAGAACTGATTTCAGGGCAAAATGTTTGCCAAGGACTTTCTGAGAGATGAATAAATGACCATGTTCTGAGAAATAGAAGAATCTCTTCAGTTTGATAGCATAATTCATAGTGTAAGGGTTTTTTAAAAAAAATAGTGAAATAAAATTAGAAAAATGCTATACCTTAACAGACTGCAGGACGCTGGTTCCCTGCTCAGTTTCAATTTTACAGTTATCACACTCGATACTTTGAACTTTTACACAGCCCGACCCAGATGACTTGATATCCAAACCTAAAAGTAAAAAAAGAAAAAAAAAAAGTTAGTACTGTAGTTTATAAGCTCAAAAGCATTTTAGTACCCCTAGAAATCCAGGTCCTCAGTTATGTCCATAACATTACTGAATCCTGGAAAGGGCATACTCTAAAGGTAAGGAGTCTTCTACCATGGCAACAGGACCAAATACAATAGCCTTTCTGCCAGTTTTTAGAAATAGGGCAGTTATTTCTACTGGCCTAAAAAATCTAAAGAGAAATAAGAGACTGCAATTCTGGTAAGTTCTCCTATGAAAGATTGCAGAAGCCTCTTCCCCAGGATAAATGATCATGACTTAGGTTTTCAAATCCTATGTCTAACCTTTCATACCTAAAAAATGAAAATACTACCATGCAGCTATATCACAACATATTTGAAGTAATTTTTAAAAATAGGAACAACTTTGAAAAACATAATATATACTATTAAAACCACAAGATTAGGCCATATATACTATTAAAACCACAAGATTACACCATGCCTGTAATCCCAGCACTTGGGGAGGCCGAGGAAGGAGGATTGCTTGAAGCCCAGGAGTTCCAGACCAGCCTGCGCAATGTGGCAAAATTCCATTTCTATAAAAACATTTGCCACGCATGGTAGCATGCACCTGTAGTCCCAGGTACTGAGGAGGCGGAGGTGGGAAGATCGCTTAAACCCATGAAGTCAAGATTGCAGTGGGCCATGTTTACGCTGCTGTATACCAGCATGCGTGACAGAGTAAGACCCAGTCTCAAAACAAACAAAAAACCCCCACAAGATTGTGGACAAAAGACAGTGGTATATGAAGAAAGTTTGGAAAATAAGGAATCACAAATGCCATCCTTGGCTGTCTATTTAAGATGTAACTGCAGGCATCTCTGTATACAAATTTTAAAAATTAAAAACTGATATTTAATTTGGAATTCACATATTGATTATTTCTCTTACACTAAACAAGACCTACCCACCCCACCCCACCATGCCTGAACCACAGATAGTACCACATCCTATATATTCTATGTTTTTTTCTTATATATATATCAGTTATATCAGTTATCAGGTTTAATTTGTAAACGAGGCATAGTAAGAGATTAACAATAATAGAGCAATTATAAAAATATACTCTAATATAAGTTATGTGAATGTGATCTGTCAAAATATCTTAATATTTTCCTATACCAGTTGAGGCAGGTAACAAATTGAGAAAGCCAAACGGTGCATAAGGGAGGGAGGGCTACTGCATCTACTTTTTGGTGCAACTGTAGGCATTATAAAAGATGATCTTAAAAATGCTAAATGTTATCATTATCATCATCATCAATACCTTCCCTCAGTCCCAGGAAGAATGAATCATCATCATCATCATCAATATCTTCCTTCAGTCCCAGGAAGAGTGACAGTCTGGGGAGCCCTTCCTAGAAAAGTGTGTGTACACAGTGCCTTGCCATTTAGGAAATAACGTAGAACCCAAAAACCTAGGAAACGTATCTTGTACCATTACTATTGAAGTTTCCTAGGCAGGCTTACCACATGTTTTTCTTCAAAGCTTGCTACTCATGGAAAACTTAGGCCAAAAGGGATGGAAACATAACAGTAAAAAGCTAGGCGTCTGTCTAAAACCAAATACTCAAACCAGGTGATACATGGAACATATTGACAGGGCTGTTTTGGGACAGACTCCCAGGCTGTGAGCAAGAGGAAATGTAAATGGACTGCCATACCATTGAATGGATTGTCAAGAAACCTCAACCTTGAAAAATAAGCCACTTTGTTAATGACAACGGGATAAAGGAGAACACAAGCGGCTCCACAAATGTAGTTTGACCTGGATTATACCAAATCATGTTTCCATTCGATGGATAAAATTTCTATAATTGGGAACCTAATTTTTAAATACTGCTCGGATACTCAAGAATAGAACAGAGGAAAAGGTGCACTTCCAAAGGGGCCAACTGTAAATTAGGTTTAGAAAACCAGGATCAATTAAAAGTGCACGTCGACCAAATTTAATAAGTTCACTGTGCGTGCCCTGGGACCCAAACCCGTTTTCACTTTACTTGCCAAACTTCAGGGGCGCGTTCACCTCCACGGACGTCTGGGGGTCGATACTATCAGACACGATGGCCATCTCCTCCAGAGTCTCGTCGTACTTCACCAGCAGGCTATCAAGGACCCGCCGCGCGCCGTCCTCCAGGCCGCACACCGCGACCAGCACGCGGTCGCCATCCGGGTAGGAGAGGGGGTCCAGGGGCCTCACGACCAGGTGGCACGGAAGCCGCGCCCGCAGCCGACCGAATGGGCTCACCTGCAGCGTCCACTCCTTCAGAGTCCGGCGCGCCGGGCCAGGCGGAGGGACCTCAGCCTCCGATCCTGGCCAGCGCTCGCCCCCATCTGAGCCGTACGGCCTGTTTTGGCAAGCCCGGCAAGCCCAGCGCCCAGCGCCAGCCCACAGTCGGACCTGACGGAGACTAAGGCAGCCAAGCTCCCAGCCTGAGCAGGAGGCGAGCATGGCGCGCCTCTCTCGCCGGTCCTCAGAACACTTCAACCACAGGCAGGGTCACTTGCCACGGCCAATCGACTTGGCCGCTGTGATGTCTCCAGGGAAACAGGAGACGTCTGTCAGGGTTTAATGAAGCAAGCACTAGCTCCCTTGCTGGAGGCTATTTAAAGATCCGCCGCTCAATCCTCAGGGGCAAGTTGGAATTTGAAAGCTCTAAACTCTGACCCGGACTTCTTGCCTACTCCCGTCCCTTTCGCTAAGGTCGAAGGGATAAGTAGTTCTAAAGGTTGAAACATCGCAGAGCTCTGGCGTCTTAGAAACCACATATCCCAGGAGGCAATGCGCAGAGGAGACCGGGTAAGAAAGCAGGTGTTAGACTCGCTGGAAAGGCGCGCGCCCTTTGCCTCAAGACCATTGGCCAGTGGAGGGGCGGTTCTTGGGAGTCCAACTGGCCAATGGAAGGCGCGGAAAGGACAACGTGGGTAAAGTTGCGTGGTCACCTTGGATACCAAGGACGCGACTTCTTGTTTGGAGAGGTGGAGCTTTTGAGTGAGACCCAGAAGGCCAAATCCCAAAGAGGAAAATAGAAGCCTAAATAAGGATCAGGACCAAGGGAAGGGGTAAGAAACTGCGCTTCTAAAGATGACAACTAGGTGCAAACTAGGAGTAACCTCTATGGATGTCAAGACGCACGCTTCACTAACCTAGTGGGGGCGTCCCCACGGGATGGAGAATGCCTTGACAAGAGAGTAAAGAGCCATATTGGTGCTTTTGGACAGAATTGCTTCACTGGAGGTGTACTCCCTCCAATATTCCAAATATAGGAATAGAGTATTGGCTCCTTCCTAACCTTAGAGTTTTAATTGCTCACTTTAAAAATGAAGTTAATAATTTCCTTGCCATGCCTCAAAAAGGGTTTTTGTTAAGGATCAAGTAAGAAAATGGATGGGAACATGGTGCACAGTCTACAAAATTACCATGTAAAGTACTGTATTTTTATTTCAACGTTCTTAACATTGATTCTGAGTTACCAAGACAATTATGAGAGATCAGAACTTGTTTTGAGAATAGCGTTGATCTCTTTATCTACAAATGATCCTCAGTTTTGTTGTAGAGTCTTAAAAAAAAGACACACACATAAAAGAGAGTCACCGTGGTGCGGTGGAAAGAGAAGAGACAAGGGTCAGATTATTTTCCTGATTCCACCACTGCTTTATCTGTGTCACCTAGACCTGTCTATTTAGTTTTTAAAATGAAGGCCGGGCGCGGTGGCTCAAGCCTGTAATCCCAGCACTTTGGGAGGCCGAGGCGGGTGGATCACGAGATCAAGAGATCAAGACCATCCTGGTCAACATGGTGAAACCCCGTCTCTACTAAAACTACAAAAAATTAGGTGGGCATGGTGGCGCATGCCTGTAGTCCCAGCTACTCAGGAGTCTGAGGCAGGAGAATTGCCTGAACCCAGGAGGCGGAGGTTGCGGTGAGCTGAGATCGCGCCATTGCATCAATTTAAATGCTCCCTGGTGATGTGTGGTGGCGTATCCCTGTAATTTCAGCACTGTGGGAGTCCAAGACAGGTGGATCACCTGAGATCAGGAGTTCGAGATCAGCCTGGACAACATGGTGAAACGCTGTCTATACTAAAAATACAAAAATTAGCTGGCTGTGGTGGCGGGCACCTGTAATCCCAGCTACTCAGGAGATTGAGACAGGAGAATCACTTGAACTCAGAAGGCGGAGGTTGCAGTGAGCCAAGATCGTGCCACTGCACTCCAGCCTGGGCGACAAGAGTGAAACTCTGTCTCAAAATAAATTTTTTTAAATGCTCCCAAATAGGAGAGTATTACATAAATTAGTATATATCTGAAATATTATGCAACAAGTTAAACATTATATTTTGATATGGGAAATATTCCATATATAAAGTGAAAAGAGCAGATACAAAATTACATGTACAGTATGATCCCAATTGTGTAATAATAATAAAAAATTTAAATACAAATTATACTTTATGGAAACAATTCAGAGGGGTATATGCCACTTGATAACAGTGGTTATCTTTAAGCAGTGATACGATGAGTGGTTACTGTAATTTTTGTGTGTTATCAATAGTGAAAATATATTACATTTATAATAAGAATTTTAAAGCATTTCTGAGCATATATTGTTTCCTAAAACTGACTCAAATAATCAAATGGGCAGAGGAGTTCTTACCATCTAGATGTAAATGTCAAGGAATATTTTATTTAATGATTTATGTTCAATAAATGGGCAGCAGAGGGCATGAGAGAGTTTTCAGAAAAGGTAAACAAAGAATTCAGCAATTTAGCTTAAGAGAAAAGCCATAGAATTTCTTAACTTTCTTATAAACTATTTAAAAATTAATATATCTTATGACTTCTATTATTCTTATGAAATATTAATAAAAGCAACAATTTTAACTAATAACTATCAACACTGACTGAGAAGTATTTAATGACTATATGTGGGTCCTAATGCTATTTGAAATCTCCGTGTGAAACTATAAATAGACACGGTTTTATTTATTACTTTCTAATCTGTATGACTTGTTTTTCTCTTATAGTGTTATTACACTTGCTAAGACTGCCACTGCAATATTGACTTAGAGTGGCAAAAGCAGAAATCCTTGATTTATTTCCTATTTATGAGGGAAAACATTGGGTATTTCAACAACAATTAGGAAGTTAGCTCTAGATTTTTAAAAGATACCTTTTAGCAAGTTAAGGAAGTTTAATTTCTAATTTGCTTAGACTTTTTATTATGAGTGAATGTTGCATTTTGTCAAATGCTTTTGCTGTATCTATGAAGATGATCATATGGTTTTTCTTCCAATTTATTGATGTGGTGTATTACAATGATTGTTTTTCAAGTGTTGAACCACCTTTCATTCCCTCAATTAACTACATTTGGTCATGATCATGTTATTGTCAGTGAGCTTTGGGGTGTCCATTTCCTGCCCAGAAACCTCTCTGGCTGCAGCATCTTTGCCCAAATTCTTGTCCTGAATTCATGAAGAATGAGATATGCACACAAGTGAAGAGTAAACAAGATGTAGATAAGCTTTACTGAGTGTTAAGAGGAGACCCACAGTGGGTAGATCCTCTTTGTAGGAAGGTCATCTCTCCAGAATTGGGTTCTCAGAAGAGAGAAGGCCCTGGAAAGGGTAGCACCTCTCTGCTACTGGTTGTCCCGATGTCTGCAGCTCCCAGTGGAGAGGAGGCCCTGGCGAGGGTGGCTCCTCTCTGCTGGCAGGTTGTCTCTGAAGCTCTTAGCGGAGAGGGTAGCTCCTCTTGCAACTGGTCCTTATGTAGAGTCTCTCTACCCTCTTTGTCCTCTGGCCATCCTCTGCCCTGCTCTGGCCGAGCCCAGGACTTTTATGGACCTCAGAGGGTAGGAAGTGCATGGTGATGGGTCCATGGATGCCTATGGGCTGCTATAAGAGGCACCATGAGTCCCCACACTGCTCTGCAGCACTGGTGGCTTGCCCCCAGCCTTCACGCCCTCCCTGGACTGAAGGTAGTGCCTTATTGGGGACCTGCTCCCTTTTGCCCAAGGATCTATTTGTCTCTGGCTGCCCTTCATGGCCCCAGAACTTGACCCCAATCCCACTCTGTGATCTGAGCCAGCTCCAGGAAAGGAAAGAGGACAGACAGCCAGAGCAGACACCTCAATCCTGCAGGATGCGGAGGGGGCTTCCCAGGCCTCAGAGGGTGCAGGCTGCAGAGATGCCTGGGTCCTGTAGCTGAGAGGGCAGTGGCAGCTGCACCCAGGGAGCTCCCACAGGCCAACTCGGAAGGGGTGGGACTCCCATTTGTCACCAGCTCCTGCGTGCTCCATGTAGTGGGAGGCCCAGGTCTGCAGCTGCTGGTCAGGTGGCTGCAGCAGCAGCCAGGAGGGCACATCCTACCTGCTCCCAGCCCCCCATCAAGTGCACATGGAGGCTCAGATCCTCAGCTGTAGTTTGAGCTGCTATAGACCTGCCCAGGAGGGTGAGACTCCTGCCTGCCTTGTGGAGCAGGAGGCCTGCATCTGCAGTCCCAGCCTTGCCTCCCTACTGCAGCCAGCATGATGGCAGCAGCCAGCATGATGGCAGCAGCCACTGCCATCATTATCTTTTCTATAAATTGCTAGATTCAACTTGCTAAATTTTTGAGGATTTTTACATTTTATTTTCATGAAGGATATTGGTCTAAAGTATTCTTATATGTCTTTTTCTGTTTTTTTTCTAATATTAGGGTAATATTAGAAGGGCAAATGTTGCCTCTTTTATTTTATGGAAGATTGTTAGAGAATTGTTGACATGGTTTAGTTTTATTTATCCTGCTCAGAAGTCAATATGCTTTCTTTGTCTAAAATCTCCAATTCATAAATATTCAGCCTTTCCTCGTTTTTTCCATCCTTTACTTTTGGAGCATTCATTTGGACATATATTTTGATTTCTCATTCTGTCATCCATATCTCTTAACTGTGTTTATATGACTTATGCCCCTTCATCTTTTTGCATTTAATTCTGGATGATTTCCTCAAATCTATGTTCTAATTCATTAATTCCTTCCTATTCTTTGCTAATCCAGTGTTTAATATCTGCATTGACTTTTTCATCCCAATTACTACATTATCATTTTTAGAATATTTATTTGGTTCTTTTACAAATCTGTTTTCTCTTATTTAAAACTGAACTGTTTGTTTTACTGTAGTTTCTTTACCTTTCCTTGCCTCTTAAATTATTTTAAACATACTTATGCAAAATTATTCTAGCCTGTTCTGTTTTGAAGTTGCTGTTTCTCTTTTGCTACATAAACAAACTCTGTCTCATGGTGGTTTATTTTCTTTCATGGCTTATAAATTTTTATTTACAGCTCATCTTCAGTGGGAGTTCTCTTTTCCGAAAATTCTTTACATTCTAGAGTATAATAAAATTGTTCCCTCTAGAATAATTTTGCATTTGCTTCAATCAGAATCCGACCGACCAATTTCCATGGTCACGGGCCAGGTTTTCGATTTTTATTTTCTTTTAGTTTGTCTCATTTCCTTCTGTACAAAGTAGTTCATTCATACAAAATAAAGTAAGAATAAAGTCTAAGGAATAATAGTAAAAAGAACATCTTTATGCCTAATACCCAGCTTAAGAAGTAAGACCGTACCAGTAAGTTTGAGTTCACCTTTTTCTTTTTTCCTCCTTTATCTTCTGGCTTTCACTTAAAAGCAGGCTAAATTGAGAACTGTGTAGAAGAAAAGGGGCCCCTGCCACACAGAAAGTGTAGGGAAATCCCAATTTTTTTCTTTTCTTTTTGCCCTGCTGGCCTTGCCCCAAGGGCAGCTCCAAACGTAGATTTGCACTGCCACTGCCAGGCTGTGAGGATTCCTAAGAATAAAAGAGAACACTGTCTCTGAATAGAGGAACTGGAAAGAGAGTGTGTGGGGAATCCTCATATACTTTCTCATTTTTTCCTGATAGTTTACCTCAAGGGCAGCCCCAGCTACTTGGAAATGAATGGCAGCATAAGGCAAAATCTCTAAGACACCCTGATCCTTCTGACCATAACAAAGGGGGCCCACAAAAGCTGTAAAGTGTAGGAGAAATCTCATGTACGAGAGAACTGGAGAAGGTGATCCTAATTCTGTGTTTGAGACTATGTAAGTAACAGGGTCAGCTCTTCTCCTGCATAATCATGGAGTGTGGTAGGCCCCTCTTGTCTTTGGCTTTGCTTTCTGAAGTTTCAGTTTCCCATGATCAACTGCAGTCTGAAAATATTAAATGGAAAATTCTGGAAATAACTCATAGATTTTAAATTGTGCACAGTTCTGAGAAGTAGGATGAAATCTTGCGCTTCCTCACTCCATCCTTTGTGTAGCATATGCTACACTGTCTACCCTACCTGCCCAATTGTCACTTACTAGCTTAGCTGTTTTGGTGATCAGATTTGCTGTTGTGATATCTCAGTGCTCTTATTCAGGTAATCCTTATTTTACTTAATAATGGCTCCAAAGCAAAAGAATAGTAATGCTGGCAATTAGGATATACCGAAGAGAAGCCATAAAGTATTTCCTGTAAGTAAAAAGGTAAAAATTCTCAGTTTAATAAGGAAAGAAAAAAGCCATATGCTGAGATTGCCAAGATCGAAGGTTAGAATTAATCTTCTGTCCATAAAATTGTGAAGAATGAAAAATAAATTTGTATATAGGGTATATAGAATTTGGTACTAATCCTGGTTTCAGTCATCCACTGGGGTTCTTGGAACATATCCTCCATGGACAAGGACAGACTTCTGTAATCTCTACTGATCTGTCTTCAAGTTCACTGATTCTTCTCCTTGCCCAAATCTACCATTGAACTCCCCCAGAGAAATTTTCAATTATTGTAATTTTCTACTAGGAATTTCAACTTGGTTTCTTAAAAATTTCTACTCATTGATATTCTCTGATGAATTATCATCATGCTTCTCTAATTCTTTAAACATGGTTTCCTTTCATTCTTCAAGCATATTTATAATATCTGCTTTTAAGTCACTGCTTTGAAGGGAAAAGATACCACCCCTAAATTAGCAGAGACTGTTTACAATGGCCAAAAACCTTGAAACAACCCTTAGATCACTCAAATGTGAGTGGCAAAACAAACTGTAGTACATCCACATAATGGAATGCTGCTCAGTAATAAAGAGTGTCAATTGGTCCGCACAACAAAATAGATAAAAATCTCAAGAACAGTCTGGGCTCAGTGGCTCACGCCTGTAATCTCAGCAGTTTGGGAGGCCAAGGTGGGCAGATTACTTGAGGTGAGAAGTTTGAGACCAGCCTGGCCAACATGGCAAAACCGCGTCTCTACTAAAATTACAAAGATTAGCCAGGCATGGTGGCAAGCGTCTATAATCCCAGCTACTGGGAAGGCTGAGGCAGGAGAATCACTTGAACCCAGAAGTCAGAGGTTGCAGTAAGCCAAGATTGTGCCACTACACTTCAGCCTGGGCAACAGAGCAAGACTCTGTCAAACACACACACACACACACACACACACACACACACACACACACACACAAACTCAAGGACATTTTACCAAGTGACAGAAGCTATACTCAAAAGATGGCATACTATGTGATTTCACTTATATGCTATTCTAGAGAAGGCTAAATAAAAATGATGGGGAGCAGATTAGTTGTTGCCAGGAGTTACATGTGGAGGTAAAGTTTGACTATAAAGGGGTACTACATGAAAGAATTTACTTTGGGCCAGGGAAAGGGAAAAAACTGTTCTGCATCTTGACTGTAATCATGGTTACATGAGTACAAGCATTTGATAGAATGCATAGAACTGTCAACAAAAAGAGTGGTTTTTACTCTATGTAAATTTAAAAGTGAATTTCAAAAATCATGCCTAAAAAGAAAACTCCGTCTGTGAAGCAGATGACCTTACAAGTGAATTCTACCAAACATTTTAAGGGAAATAGTAATACCAGTTTTATATAAACTGTCAAAAATTAGTAAGGAGAGAACTCTTCCCAACTCACTTTATGAGGCCAGTGTTGTCTTGATAACAAAATTAGACAAAAATATTGCCAGAAAAGAACTAGAAAACAACCCCTCATGAACACAGAAGCAAAATTCTTTACACGAGCAAATCAAAATCAATAATAGGGGAAAAGCATAATGCTTCAGGACCAATTCGGGTTTATCTCTCCAAGGCAAGATTAATTTTATGATCAAAAATCAATTAGTGCCCCTGGCATGGTGGCTCAGGCCTATCATCCCAGCACATTGGAAAGCCAGCATGGGAAGATCACTTACTTGAATCAATGAGTTCAGGACCAACCTGGGCAACATAGTGACTCCCAGTGGCTACCAAAAAAAAAGAAAAATTAGCCAGTCATGGTGATGAACAACTGTAGTCCCAACTCTTCAGGCCACTGAGCCCAGGAGGACAAGACTGCAGTGAGCTGTGATTGTGCCACCACACTCCAGCCTGGGTGACAGAGTGAGACCCCATCTCAAAATAAATAAATAAGCAGTGTAATTCACCACTCACAAACTAAAAAAAGGGAAAATGTGATTATCTCAATAGATTTTTTTAAAAAGCGTTCGGTAGGCCAGGTGCGGTGGTTGACACCTGTAATCCCAGCACTTTAGGAGGCCAAAGGTGGGCAGATCACCTGAGGTCAGGAGTTTGAGACCAATCTGGACAACATGGTGAAATCCGGTCTCTACTAAAAATATAAAATTAGCCGGGAATGGTGGCGCACCCCTGTAATCCCAGCTACTCAGGAGGCTGAGGCAGGAGACTCACTTGAACCTGGGAGGCGAAGGTGGCAGTGAGCTGAGATCAGGCCGCTGCACTTCAGACTGGGTGACAGAACAAGACTCTGCCTCAAAAAAAAAAAAAAAAATTGGGAAAACTCAGTGCCATTCCTGATAAAAACTCTCCACTAACTTGGAAGAGAAAAGAACCTCCTCCAACAACAGGCATCTATGAAAAATTTACACTTTGTGCCACACTTTAATACTTTAATGACGAAAGACTGAATGCTTTCCCCTTAAGATGTGGAACAACTTTGTTTGTTTGTTTTTTGGTTGTTGTTCTGGTTTTTTGAGATGGAGGCTTGCTCCGTTGTCCAGGAGGGCAGTGGCATGATCTTGGCTCACTGCAACCTCTACCTCCCAGGTTCAAGCAGTTCTCCGGCCTCAGCTCCGCTTAGTAGCTGGGACTACTGGTGCGGGCCATCATGCCCGGCTAATTTTTGTATGTTTAGTGGAGACAGGGTTTTGCCGTGTTGGCCAGGCTGATCTCCAGCTCCTGACCTCAGATGATCCGCCAGCCTCCGCCTCCCAAAGTGCTGGGATTACAGGCGTGAGCCACCACGCCTGACCTGACACAATTTTTTTTTTACCACTTTTATTCAGCATTGTGCTGGAGGACCCGTACAATGCAATTGGACAATAAAAGGAAATTAAGAGAGGTCGGACGCGGTGGCTCACGCCTATAATCTCAGCACTTTGGGAGGCCGAGACTGGCGGATCATGAGGACAGAAGATCGAGACCATCCTGGCCAACATGATGAAACGCTGTTTCCTCTAAAAATATAAAAATTAGCTGGGCGTGGTGGCACGCGCCTGTAGTTCCAGAGCTGAGGCAGGAATCCGGGAGGCAGAGATTGCACTGAGCCGAGATCACGCCACTACACACCAGCCTGGGCAACAGAGCAAGACTGTGTCTTAAAAAAAATAAGAAAGAAATAAAATTGTTTCTGGTTTTGGGTTCTGCATGTAAGGAACTTGGTGCCACTCCATCCCAACAAATAAAAAGCTGAACAGACTGAAAAATCAACAATTACGTATGCTTAGGTACACACACACACACACACACATGCTTCTAGATGAGTAAAATGGATGACAACAATGATTTAATTGGCAAGAGGGAGGAATTATGATTATTTTGTTGTTATAAGCTGAAGCAGTACACAATCATCCCTTGGTATCTGTGGGCATTTGTTTTAAGACCCCTGTGGATACCAAAATCCTCACATACTCAAGTTCCTCTGCATACCCTGCAACAGAGAAAAGCTGGCCCTCTGTATTGGGGGATTTTACATCCTGCAATCTGCATTTGGTTGTGGATGCAGAACTCTACAAGAGGAAGGGTTGACTGTATTTATTGAAAAAAGTCCTTGTGTAAGTGGACCCATGCTGTTCAAACATATATTGTGCTAGGGCCAAATGTAGTGTTATTTGAAAGTGGGCTTGGATTATTTGGAAATTAATACTACAAATTTAGGGCTACCACTGAAATAAATAATTATAAATGATATGCTAAAAAAGAGAGAAAATGGAATCATATGAAATGCTCAGTTAAAACCACAAAACAGAAAAAGAGTGGAAGACAAAAATAAGAATAAACAAGGGCAATCAATAAAAAATAGTAACAAATATGGTATATATCAATCCATCTACAGCAGATTCTCAGATAATGTTTTGTTCAACATTGTTTTGTTATATTAATGAAAAAAATCAATTTTTGTCCAGGGCCAGTGTGTGTGTGTGTGTGTGCGTGTGTGCATGTGTGTGTGTGTGTGTGCGTGTGTGTGTGTGTGTGTATTTAGGGAGTATGCATGTTCCTTGCATGTCTGCCTGAGTTTTCTCTGGGTACTCTGTTTCCCTCCCACATCCCAAAGATGTGTTAGGTTAATTGGAGAGTCCAAATTGTCCCTGTCTGAGTGAGTATGGGTGGGGGATGTGTGTGTGTCTTGCAATGAAATGGCATCCTGTCCAGAGTTGGTTCTCGCCTGAACCAATCCACTTATTCTAAATCAGGGTCTCAGCTAGCTGGAACCTATCCCTGAGCTGGGCGTGGTGGTGCATGCCTGTGGTCCCAGCTACTCGGAAGGCTGAGGCAGGTGAATCACTTGACCTGGGAGGTAGAGGTTGCAGTGAGCAGAGATGGTGCCATTGCACCCCAGCCTGGCAACAAGAGTGAAACTCTGTCGAAAGAAAGAAAAGAAAGGAAAGAAAAGAAAGGAAAGAAGAAAGAAAGAAAAAGAAAGAAAGAAAGAAAGGAAGGAAGGAAGGAAGGAAGGAAGGAAGGAAGGAAGGAAGGAAAGAAGGAAGGAAGGAAAAGAGAAAGAGAGAGAGAAAGAAAGAAAGGAAGGAAGGAGGGAAGGAAGGAAGGAAGGAAAGAAGGAAGGAAGGAAGGAAGGGAGGGAGGGAAGGAAGGGAAGGAAGGAAGGAGAAAGGACAGACCAATGGTGGGAAGCAATGATAGTCCATATTTCATGAAGTTCTTTGCTAAGCAAACAGACCCATCTAGGTCCACAGTTCCTACTAACCATGGTGTGAGAAAGAGGAAAGAGGTAAATGAAAAAGCAGGTTTGCAAGGCAATTACCGAATTAGGTAAGATATGTAGACTAGTATTGTAATGCTATATATATGCTTTTTGGTATCACCTTTAAAAATTCAAGTGAGGAGAACAGTGGAACTTTTCGAATGTGCACATTTTCTTAGCAAACAAGAGGAGTGGCCTGCAGCGTGAGGATTCTAGATTGCACTCAGACAGGCAGAATTTCTACTTCACAGACCTTCTGGAAGACTGTCAGCTTTAGACTTACCTGGGCACTCCAAATCTCTTATAGGATTTGGAACTCTTAGTTCTCCCTCACTCTCTGCTCACAGCTAAATTATTTGGAAACTAAGAGAACTGATAGAGCCTTTCAGGCACCTTCTGAATTTCTGAAGCCTGCCTACACTTGCAGAATGACTGTAAATTATTGCGGATATAGGAACAGTGTTTCTTGCCACGCTGTGTATATGTGAAGGTTGCCCTTTTGTTTGTAGCCATGGCAACAAGTTCTGTAGCCCATTGTTTTGCTTAGCTCAGCCTTGCCACCTTATGGACTGCCTAATAATTGCCGCTCTACAAGAATTAATTTGTCTTTAACTGATTTACACTGTGTTGGCTTGCTTTTTCTAAAAGAGCCCTAGCTTTACACTGTTACAGTGACAGAAGTCAAATTGTGTCAGCCTGCCTGTATTCTTGATTCCAGTAGCTTTTGGCTACCGGAAGTCAAGAGGAAAGGGCTTTGCTAAGACCATAGAGAGAGTCTTGTATGGTATAAGAGGAAAGAGTGAGGTATTTGGAGCCAGGTGACATGGGTTTAAATAAATACTGCCAAGCCTTGCTGTGTGATCTTGAGCACATCATTTATACTGTCTGGTTGTCAATTTCCTCCTGTACAAAATGGAGATAATTATTATGATGTGTGGTAGTTAGGACACAGTGAAGTAAGACAAAGTGAAGTATCTCCATTTTCCTCCTGTACAAAATGGAGATAATTATCATGGTGTGTGGTTGTTAGGACAAAGTGAAGTAAGACAAGGGAAAGTTGGCTGGGTGTGGTTGCTCACACCTGTAATCCCAACACTTTGGGAGGCCGAGGCGGGCGGATCATGAGGTCAGGAGATCGAGACCGTCCTGGCCATGGTGAAACCCCGTCTCTACTAAAAGACAAAAAATTAGCCAGGTGTGGTGGCGCGCGCCTCTGGTCCCAGCTACTCAGGAGGCTGAGACAGGGGAATCGCTTGAATCCGGGAGATGGAGGTTGCAGTGAGACGAGATTGTGCCACTGAACTCCAGCCTGGCAAAAAAGCAAGACTCCATCTCAAAAAAAAAAAAAAAAAGGGAAAGTTTTGTTTAAATTGTAGAGGGTTATGTAAATATTATAAATATTATTACTAGACACACTGAGCAAGAGTGCCTGCATGCTGACAAGGGCAACTAGGAGGGTATGTTGGAAATACCTCATGTCTATTTCTATGACAGTTCTGCTTCATGTATGGTGACGCGCCATCCCGACCCCACATGTTACACCTACTCAGAAATGAGTAATACAGAGCTTGTTTTAATTATGTAGATTTCTAAGATGAAAGAGAATAAATACATAAGATGCTTTAAAGAGAGAATGAGGAACTTTTCTCGGGTCTGTGCTTGGGGTGTGGTAGGAGTTGGCAAAGGAAGGCAAGGAGATGGGGAAATGAAGAAGGTATGGAGTTCTCTCAGCACCCTTCCATCCTAGGGTGGGGTGCTGATTCTATGACACAGAGCCTTGGGTTCTCCACCATCATGGGCAATTAACAGATTCCTCATTGATTACACATCCACATAATCTAAGATGTAATTCTTTAACATGTCTGAACATTAAAGGCCAGATATGCACCTGAAGCGTTCTTTCAGAGTTTTGCATTTGTGTTTTTAATTGAAGGTAGTTCAAACCCCATTGTTACTTCAACAATTCAATTTGAGGCAATTAAAAAAAATTTTATTTATTATACTTTAAGTTCTAGGGTACACATGCAGATCATGTAGGTTTGTTACATAGGTATACGTGTGCCATTATGGTTTGCTGCATCCATCACCTCGTCTCTACATTAGGCAGTTTTTATCTGTACGTATTTACTGCAGGAGGTTTCATTTTTGCTTTAAGATTCGTTTCATTTTTCTTGTAGGATTTTTTTCTTTTCAGGATTCTTTTTTTTGAAAGGTCTCTTTATCATTTCTTTCAGTAACAAAAAAATATTGTGGTTTGATTTGTTGGGTCTTTGAAGAACATTTTTACTCTCTTTTTTAAAACATGCATCTCCATAAATATATATACCTACTATGTACCCACAAAAATAAAAATAAATAAAATAAAATATATATCTGTATCATTAAAAACATTTCAAGTCTAACATTGTCTTTGTATGGTAAAAATGAGTATTGTGTAATTGTACAAAGAATATAAAATCTAGGCAGGAATAAATGCAATTATTTTATCTGTGGCATTTAGGACTATTAAGTTGATTCTGATATTGTTGTTGTTGTCCATTAAGTGGATCTGAGGTATGCCTCATCTCAAACTGGCTGCCCAACATTCTGGGCCTGTCATGTAGTGGACCAGATGCCCCCTTGGATGGGCCTTATATTTCATGGACTTTTAATGTCATCTCCAAAAGAGAATATACATATAATTACAGAGATACACTGACAGAATTGAAGGCACTTGTCATCCAACTTTATACCACAATTTTGTAAACCTGCTTTGACATTTCTATGTTTTCTAACATGTTAGGAAACTAAAACAAACAAAAAAATGGACGTGTCCCAGAGTTCTCCCTTCCTCCACGGGATCAGCTCTGAGTTCCTGTAAGAACATCCTGTAATTAATCTTGTAGAGTAATGGGCTGCTGGGGAAAGGAGCCCCCAGTCCTATCTTCAGGGCAGCCAGAAGAACCAAGTCGCAAAAAAAGAACACCCAGTTGCTGTGTGGGACTAGAAGAGAAATAAACCATGTTTGACTTTACAGTACACCCTGCTATTTTTAAAATGAGCAAAACCTGTGCTTGTTCGGTGACAAGTAATATCGAAAGACGGTGGTTTTCTGCTACATTTTTCTTGAAGCATCACCATTTTATTGTCCAAAAGTCACATTGCTTGTGTATTCTGCCCCATTCTCTGGAGCATGCAGTATTTGGTTTTTACACATGCTCCTTGTAACTATCAAGAAATTTTTCCTTAAGAATTCAAAATCAAAACAAAATGATGATCTCCTGTGTTGGGTTTGAAGAAGAGGAATTAGCGATGTGTATTACAAAACAAGGGGTACCCTGCAATGTTTATTGCTTAATTATTCTTTGTGAAGCTTCCTATTTTGCCTGATTCATGTTCTCTCCTTTGTTAAAAGCCCCTTAAGACCACATCCTCTTCAGACTCCTGCAGCATCGCACAGCACTGCCTTGGTTCCTTCCATTGGGGCTGCTTCCCTGCAGAACTTGCTATACCAGTGTGCTCCCTGTAAGTGTGTATTTGCGGCCACCCTGTTTCTGTGGCTCAAGTTTTCATAGCACCAATTTCAGTTAAAACTTTTTTTTTTTTTTAATTGAGACGGAGTTTCGCTCTTGTTACTCAGGCTGGAGTGCAATGGCGCAATCTTGGCTCACCGCAACCTCCGCCTCCTGGGTTCATGCAATTCTCATGCCTCAGCCTCCCGAGTAGCTGGGACTACAGGCGCATGCCACCATGCCCAGCTAATTTTTGTACTTTTTAGTAGAGACGGGGTTTCACCATGTTGACCAGGATGGTCTCGATCTCTTGACCTAGTGATCCACCCACCTCGGCCTCCCAAAGTGCTGGGATTCTAGGCGTGAGCCACCGCGCCCAGCCCAAAACTTTTAAGAATTTTATGTCTGTGATTTTTTGATTGAATTGTCTTGCTGCCAGTCTGTGGGTCCCCTAAGGTCAGGAACTTTGTCTGGTCTTGTTCACCATGGTATCTGCCTCCTACCCATAGCACAGTGGCTGGCTCCTAGCCTCCAAATTGTTTCCTTGCCTCTAAATTCACACCTTTTCCTCCAAATTCACACATTTTCCAAGCTATTCTTCTCATTATCAGCAGTATCTTTACAACTCTGCCATGGCTCCCAATGCCTAGAGAGTAAAGTCCCAAATTCCAGGCTACCAGTGGCTTTTTCAACCCTATCTACTTTCCTAAAAACGTTGCTTTTTATTAGGGCTTCTTTTACCTCAGGTTATGTGACAGAGAACTAGTTCTTTCCCTGCCTTACTCTCTCTTCAAATTATAAATTGTTTGCCATATTTGTAAATTCTTGATCTTTATAGGAAAACTCAATAACTGTTTACTTAATTAATTTGGACATTCTGGAGATATAAGGCTCTAGAATTACCACGCCTGATAGCTATGTAGTTCTTCCTATGCCAGGAATTTAAGGTGTGGTGTAGACAGTCTCTGTTTATGTCACCATAGCCTGAGAATATATTTTATTCCATTATTTACAGCTGTCAATCATTTTGCCTGCAATAGGTAATATTAATACAATGGGCTTTGCAATTCTATATTAACTGTCCTTGGATAGTTGTTGTTTTATCCATTAAACTTTGTTATCTGGTTCTTTCCTATTATTTAATTAGATTAATTAGTATTTTTTGTTTTAATTCACACAGACTTTTATATTTGCCTATTTGTGTTTTCTTTCACTACTCACTCTCCCTGTCTTTTCCTTTTTAAGAAACCACTTTTTTGAGTTATGGTTGATGTATAAAATGCTGTACATATTTAAGGTATATGTCTCAATGAGTCTGGGGATAAGTACGTACCCATGAAACCATCACCACCATCAATCTCATAAACATATCTATTACCTCCCAAAGTTTTATCTACCCCTGTATTGTTTTTTGTTGTTGTTGTTTTATACGAACTTAACATAAGATCTACTGTCTTAGTAATTTTAAGTATATAATAGAGCATTGTTAGCTACAGGCACTATGCTGTCTAGCAGATCTTCAGAAACTTATTTATTTTGCATAGCTGAAACTTTGTACTCTTCAGCCATTACTCCCCAGTTTCTCCTACCCTAAGTCCCTGGCAACCACCGTCACACTCTCTGCTCCTATGAGTTTGACTACTTTAAGTTCCATATATAAGTGAGATTATACAGTATTTGTATTTCTCTGTCTGCCTTATTTCATTTAACATAATGCACTCTGGGTCTATCCACGATGTTGCAAATGGCAGAATTTCCTTTTTTTATGACTGTAAAATGTTCCCTTGTATACATATACCACAGTTTTTTTGTCCATGAATATGTCCATGGAAATTTATGTTGTCTCCATATCTTGGCTTTTGTAAATAGTGATGAAATGAACGTGGGAGTGCCAATATCTCTTCAAGGTCCTGATTTCAATTCATTTGGATATATAACCAGAAGAATTGCTGGATAATAAGGAAGGTTTATTTTTAATTTTTTGAGGAAACTTCATACTGTTTTCTATAATGGTTTTACCAACTTACATTCCCACCAACAGTGTGCAAGGGTTCCTTTTTCTTCACCTTCTCATCAACAATTATTATCTTTTGTTTTTTCAATCATAGCCATCCTAACAGGTGTGAGGCGATATCTCATTGTGGTTTTGATTGCATTTCTCCAGTGGGTGGTAACGTTGATAACCTTTTTATGTACTTCTTGGCCATTTGTATGTTTTCTTTGGAAAAATGTCTATTCAGCTCTTTGGCCCATTTTTTAATGGGATTATTTGAGTTGTTGCTATTCAGTTGTGTAAGTTCCTTATATGTTTTGGATATTAACCTCTTGTCACATATATAGTTTGCAAATACTTTCTCCTCCCATTCCATAGGTTGCCTTTTCATTTTGTTGATTGTTTCTTTTTCTGTGCAGAAGCTTTTTAGTTGGATGTCATCTCACTTTGTTTTTCCTTTTGTTGCCTGTGCTTTTGGTGTCATATCCAAAATATCATCACTAAGACCAATGTCAAGGACTTTTTCCTGTGTTTTCTTCTAGGAGTTTTATGCTTTCAGATCTCATGTTTAAATCTGTAATCTAATTTGAGTTAATTTTTGTGTTTGATGTAAAACAAGGGTCTGATTTCATTCTTTTGCATGTGGATATCCAATTTCCCTTAACACCGTGTATTGAAGAGTCTATGTTGTGCATTCTTTACATCCATGCCAAAAATTAGTTGACTGTACAGTATATGCATTGGTTCATTTCTGGGCTCTCTGTTTCATTCCATTGGTCTTTTTTATTTTATGACAGTGCCATACTGTTTTGATTACTTTAACTTTGTGCTACAATTTGAAATCAGAATGTGATTTTTTTCTAACGTTGTTATTTCTTAAGGTTAGTTTGACTATTTGGGGTCTTTTATAGTTCCATATACATTTTAGGATTTTTTTTTCTTTTCCTGTGAAAAAAATGCCTTTGGAATTTTGATGGGGATTGCGTTGAACCTGTAGTTTGCTTTGTGTCATGAAACTATTTTAATAATATTAATTCTTCTAACCCGTAACGTGGGATATCTTTCCATTTATTTATGTCTAATTTCGTTCACCAGAGTTTTACAGCTTTCAGTGTACAAATTTTTTATATCCTTGGTTAAATGTATGCCTAAGTATTTTTATTCTAAAGCTTAAAGTTTGTCTGATGATCTCTATCAGAACTCTGTTATAGTGTCTTTTAGTTGCTTTCCTATGTAAATGCTTTACTTGCTCTAAAATATTTAGAATGTTTTCAGAATAATAGAGATTGAAAACTTGAGCAAACTGAGGTATTTGTACAAATTCAGCATGGTACCCATCATTTGTTGCCCAGGTAAGCTGTATCATATTTAAAGGTGCAGTGCTCAGAGAAATTGTCTGAACCTAAGTTTTCAAAGCTAATATCATCTTGATTATAAAAACTTCAAGGCCAGGTGTGGTGGCTCATGCCTGAAATCCCAGCACTTCGGGAGGCGAAGGCAGGTGGATCACTTGAGGTCAGGGGTTCCAGACCAGCCTGGCTAACATGGTGAAACCCTGTCTCTACTAAAAATACAAAAATTAGCTGGGTGTGGTGGCACCCAGCCACCACATATAATCCTATATAATCCACCACTATAATCCTTGCTACCCAGGAGGCTGTGGCAGGAGAATCGCTTGAACCCAGGAGGCGGAGGTTACAATGAGTGGAAAATGCACCATTGCACTCCAGCTTGAGAGACAGAATAAGACTCTGTCTCAAAAAAAAAAAAAAACAAAAACAAAAACAGAATATATGCGTGTGTGTGTGTGTGTATATATATATATATATATATATATTACAGGCATGAGTCACTGTGCCCAGCCTTTGAAACACTTCTTAATAAACTTAATAAAAAAGTTCACACCTGTAATCCCAGCACTTTGGGAAGCTGCGGTAGGCAGATCACCTGAGGTAGGGAATTCGAGACCAGCCTGACCAACATGGAGAAACTCTGTCTCTACTAAAAATACAAAACTAGCCAGGCATGGTGGCACATGCCTGTAATCCCAGCTACTCGGGAGACTGAGGCAGGAGAATTGCTTGAACTCGGGAGGTGGAGGTTGCAGTGATCCGAGATTGTGCCATTGCACTCCAGCCTGGGCAATAAGAGTGAAACTCCATCTCAAAATAAATAAATAAATAAAAAGTTAAAAATGAGATACTGTCTAATGTTCTGAAGGAAATCTTTTTCTGGGAGTCATTAACATTTAATATCCATGAAAGGATTGAGTGTACATAGTTTATTCACAAAGCAAATTTAAATATATAGCCAAACGATTTTTAGCTGCTTGAAGATTTAAGCAATAAACTGTGATTGCTTACCAAATATATAGTATTATAATGCCATAACAATAATAGTTATTTTAATAACAACACTTTAGGGCATTGCAAAAACCAAATGTGTGTTAAAGGAAGGGAAGTCAAATGATATCACTGGTATTAACATCACATAACAACAGAGAGATATTTGAAGCTTCCTGATAAAAGTGTATGTTACCACCTATGAAGTATTCTTGTAGCAGCAGGCAGAGGGAAACAAGTACATGTATAATTTATAGCTGTGGCACAAAATTGGACACAGCAGAGTAGAAGCTCAAGTCCAGAGACATTATTACATTTCATCTGCACATCTTTTTGAAACATAAAAATTAGTTGTTGTTTTGTTTTACTAATTTTACCCCATTTTAGAGAGGAGTAAATTTAATGAATGAATGATATGTCCGTGACCACCTGACTAATACATTCAAGAACCAGAACGTATCAAGCCTTCTGGCTTCATATTATTGAGCATGCTTTCCACGTTATAGAGTCAGGCTCAATGTCTTCAAGGAACAGCCATTCCAATAAGATAGACATGATAAATGATACATATTCAGCAGAAGATTCAGACCTTAAAAGCATGACAGTTGCAGTTATCTCCTCTGGCAAAAGAAGAGTGTAAGTATAATGTTCTGTTGGTTCAGTGCAGGTTCATGTATTTCAGAGATCAAAAAGAGCTGATGATAATACTGGCATTCTCTTACGTGTTGGAGGCATTTTACCAGCTCTCTCTCCAGAAGGGCAGCCATCCCAATGTCACTAAAGTGGGCCAACGGAGGCTTTGTTGACTAAGACAGAGTCCTTTTAGAAACTTCTCTGGGTCTACTTGAACACATGACCAAATCAATGGCTAATATACGGGGCCAGCTTCATAGATGAATGACCTATGCAGTCCCACAAGGACCTCCTCTCAGAAGGGCCCTGCACTTGGTTTAATGCCCTGCTGTCACCATTTCTAAATACATAAAATTTTATTTTTGAGCTTGAGATTTATAAATAAAGTCTGTTGGGACAATTAGACATTCACATGGGCAGCACAGATAGGCCAGGCTACAGCATGCATACGCATAGGCCTGAATCGGTGGCTGTGGCAGGGGATGTGGGTGCCGAGCAAATAGACCTACGGTCTATGCATGCATCAGGGTGGTTTGGAGTATCACAGAGTCCCAAGGCAGCCAGGCCAGCACTTGAGTGCAGATTGGCAAAAGCAATGGCCGCAATAGCAGCAGAAGCAGCAGTGACAGCAAAAGTAATAGGGACAGCTACAACAGTGACGGCCTCAGGAGAGAGAAGAAGCTCTAGTTCTGGAACCTACCATGGGAGGCTGGTCCCCAGAACCTGTCCCTGTGGTATCTGCACATATAGTAAGGAAAGAAACTATTTGCACTCACGCAGAACACTTTTTTTAGTAAAGCATTATAAAATAAGAGCAAACACACGGGCATTACAATAAAACATGTCAAAGAGTTATTAGAGTTCCTCAAAGAGTCTAAAATCTCCAGTTTCGAAAAGTGTTACAATACTGCAAATCAAATATCCACAAGTTTAGGAATAGAAATTAAAGATGACTGCATGTGACAGAAAATAATACTTTTCAAAGCTTGAATGAAGCTTATGAAGGTTTGGATAAACGAAGTATGAACAAGAAAGACCATTTTTAATTTTATTTTTTTCTTTGTAATTGAACATACAACAATAGAATGCATATGAGCAAGTGTTTTGGTGTATGTACAAACCATAAAGCCACTTGTGGAGTCTGTGCAACCTCCACAAATTACAGGAATTGTCAGAGGAAACATTAAAATGAATGTTGAGTAAATTTACATTTAAAATTAAATTCTCACAAGAAGCTGATTTTTATGAAGAGTTAAATCTTTTTAGAAAATTGTTCTATGAAAATCATCAGCTCAAAAGGTTATATTTTGTAATGATTTATCTAAATGTTATCACAGCCTATAAATATTCATATAAACTTCAGTGGCAGATGCATGAGCAGGAAGATTCTTCTCAAATTAAAAATTGTCAAAAATTATTTATGATCTTGCATTTCCCAAGAGCAACTGACATCGTTTTCAATTTGATCAATTAAAAATGAAATTACAATGAGTGTAAATATTGATGACCGAGTAAATTAATTTGTAGAAAAGTGAGCCAGAAAAATCTTATGATCAATCAAGATATTACATTATTGTTATTTTAGTATACAAAATTGTGACATCAAAAATATTTTCTTAGGATTTGTTGCTGTTCACTTAGTTTTTGTTGGTATTCTTGTATCACTATTACCCCTATTATATTTTATAAGTAATAAAATATTTTTGAAGGGAAAACTTTTTATATAATAGTAACTTTCAGAGAACATGTTTTTGACATTTTGACAAGGAATCCCACATTTGTTTTTTCGATACTGTGTCCTGCAAATTATGTAGGTCGCCTTGCCAATATAATTTGTGGAAGAAAAATTTTCGAAGCTGGTGTTAGCAGTCGCCCACAGCAATTACAGAAGAACCTCATTTTTGCTCCTGGGTGACTTTGGTTTCAGGCAAACTAACTTTCCAATAAGGAATGAATGAATTATTGTTACTGTATTGATTTAGTATTAAGCATTTGATTTCTGAAAAATCAAGTAAATTATTTGCAATTGTAATATTCTTTGGATATCAGAAGAACAGCAGAACTTGTTTGTCCCATTGGCAATTATTTTTAGCATACATTCTAAGTGTGTTATTTGCTAGGAGTTGAAGGTATATGGGTAAATAAGAATAGAGTTTCTGTTCTAAGAAGTCCAGTAAGGTAGACAATATGAAAAACAGTAAATTACAATACAGTATTTTCAGCACTTTTCTACAGAAATATGTACAAGGCATAGACTATAGAGATATCAGAAACCAAAATATGCTCAACTCAATAGGATGGCTGGAGAGGTTCCAGACTTCTTGTTTCATAAATGTCTAGGCTGATATTGACTTGCATTCTCATTATAATTCTTATATATTTTGTTTTGCAATTAATGCAATAGTAGCACACTTTAAAAAATAAGAATGATTGATTTGATTTCAACAATAGGGAGTATCTTTGCAAAAAAGCAGTCTTTTATAATGAGATTGTAGGTAACTTTCCTGAATTGTAATTTCATTGAAGAATTGCCTATTCCAGTTTTTTGCTTATTTTTATTATTTTTCATTAGTTTTACTTTATAAGTGAAGACAGTCCTAAATAGCCACATATGAATTGATTTTATTTTAGAATCGTGAAAAATGGAAGACAGTAGCACAGATACAGAAAAAGAAGAGGAAGAGGAGAAAGATGGAAAGGATCAAGAGCCCATTTATGTCATAATGCCCACAATTAACGTTCAAGATGAGCGGTTTGTTGATTTATCTGAAACTCCAGCTTTCATTTTTCTACATGAGGTATATTTTTCTTTATCAGTTATTTATATATGAAATATAAATATTTCATATATATATGGGTTGGTACATGAAATAAAAAAGATTTATTTTATTATTGCATATACTACATTTACTTCTATAAAGTAAAACCTAACTCAACATCTACTTAAAAATTCAAATGAAGCCAATATCATTATCAAAATTATTCCATATATCCTGTAGGTGATATTTGCAACTTGACACACTAAAGCAAAATGGTCCCTGCCTTTTCTTCCAAGAGTTTATCATGTAATTCTGAACCAATGCAGTACTGTAAGTTCTGATACTTTCAAAGCATAAGTATTTGCATGTATATTCAGTCAGTTACATACATTTCATGGGTTGGTACATGAAATTAAAAAAGATTTCTTTTTATTATTGCATATTCTACTTTTACTTCTATAAAACAAAAAATCTTGTCATAGAATGACAGAAAGAGTATGTATTTACCTAACTGACTACAGTTACTGCATTGGAGGCATTTTACCAGCTCTCTCTCCAGAAAAGCAGCCCTGAAATCTGTTTCAGTGCTGATTTCAGTGGAGCACTGAAATCTGCTGTTTTCTATCAGCAAAGAAGCAGAAAGGGGAATATGATGAATTATATATTCCCATTGTTTGAGTTTTAAAGAGCAAGATGAGCATTTAGGAAATACTCATGTATGAGGAGAGCTTTTTTTTAAGTAATGACTGACTACCTATGCAACTGTTATTTTACCATGCCTGAGAGTTATACTTTCGAAAATGGTTTAGAGGACATTTGAATTTCAGATGATAAATTTTATATAACTGAATAAAACAATCTATGAAATTTGATAGTCATAAAAACAAGCTTAAAAATCCTTAAAGCAAAAACAGAGTTCATTCAAAACCAAGAAGCAAAACTAAATGAACAGAATGCAACAAAAAAGTAATTTTTAAAATAATAATGTTGTATATGTACATACAGGATCTAAATTGCTAAATTGTTCACTTTTTCTATAGTTTTGACTTTTTCTTTTATTTTGACATAATTTCAGATATATGGGACAGCTGCAAGAATTGTACAAAGAATTTGCATATATTTTTAACCCAGATTTCTCAGACGTTAACATCTTACCACATGTGCTTTATCCTTTTCTTTCTACCTTCTTGTTCTCTCAACCTCTATCTCTCCCTCTGAAGACATGCTGCCCCTTTATACCTAAATGCATCAGTGTGTTTCCTAAAAATACATTCATTCTCTTAATCATAGTACAATTATATCAGGAAATTAACATTGATACAATACAATTTTTTAATCTATATGCCTTATTAAAGGCTTGCCAGTTTTCTCAATAATGTTGTTTATAGCAAAAGAAAGTTCCAGATTATATATCACGTTCAGTAGTCATCTCTTTAGTCTCCTTTAATCTGGAAGAAATCTTTAGGATTTCTTTAGTTTTCATGATATTGACACTTTGAAGAGGCCAGTTATTTTGTGAATTTTTTTCAACTTTGATTTTTCTTATTTTCTCATTATTAGATTCAACATATGTATTTTTGGTGAAAATATAAAGAGACATTGTTATATTCTTCTCAAGTATCTTCTACCAGGAACACATAATGTTGACTTGTCCCATTGCTAGACTTGTTCATCTTGATCACTTGGTTAAGGTGGTAACTTTCAGATTTCTCTTTATTTATTTATTTTTCTATTTGCAATTCATAAGCACCTCAAGAAGAGATACTCTGAGACTATGTAATTGTCTTACTCCTCTTAAAACTCTCACCTCCTAGCTTGGGATTTATTGGTGACACCGAAATCAACTCTTGTTATGATGGTTGTCAAATGGTGATTTTCAAATTCTATCATTTCTTCTATATTTAGTAGGTGGCTTTCTATAATAAGGAAGAACTTTCTCTTCTTTGCTTATTTATTTATCTGTTTATCAGTGTGGACTTATGGTTTCTCACTGTCATTCCTTTTCATGCTCTAATTGTCCCACATTTGGCCAGTGTACACCCTTCAGGTAGGCTCACTTGCCCTTCTGATATGCTTCTGTGATTCCTTCTGCCTTTCCTTACTTTCTGGCACAAGAGTGTGTTCTGGGCTCATCTTGCATTTTCTTTGCTCCAGCCCTAGAATCAACCATTTCTTGGAGAATCCCCAGTTCCTTTTCCTGGAGAATGATATTTGGAAACCAAGATATTAATGCTGAATATGGTCATTGCTCCTAGAATGTCATAGCTTCTAGCCCCTCTCAGTGGACAGAGCTAGGAAATAGATTCATAAGTATTTCTATCCACACAAATTTAAATCTGTTTCTACATCTATCTTTATATGTGTGTTTTTTAATCTGACTTTTATTTTAGATACAGGGCATATATGCGCAGGTTTGGTACATGGGCATATTGTATCCAGGTAGTAAGCATAGTACCCGGTAGGTAGTTTTTCAACCCACATTCCCCTTCCTCCCTTCACTCTCTAGTAGTCTGCAGTGCCTGTTATTCCCATGTTTATGTTCATGTGTGCTCAATGTATAAGCTCCCACTTATAAATGAGAATATGCCCTGTCTGGTTTTCTTTTCTTGCCTTAATTTCCTCAGGATTATGGCCTCCAGCTCCTTCCATGTCTCTGTGAAGGACATGATTTCATCCTCTTATATGGTTGCATAATAGTCTGTGGTGTATATAGAAAACATACTTTCTTTATCCAATCCACCATTGATGGGCAGCTAGATTGATTCCACATGTTTGTTATTAATAGCATGGTGATGAATGTATAAGTGCATGTGTCTTTTTGGTCTAATGATCTATTTTCCTTTGGTTTTATACCCATTAATCGGATTGCTGGGTTGAATGGTAGCTCTATTTTAAGTTATTTGAGAAATCTCCGAACTGCTTTCCACAGTGGCTAAAGAGCCTCTTCACAGCAAAAGAAACTATCAACAGAGAAAACAGACAATCTACAGAATGAAAGAAAATATTTGCAAACTAAGCATCTGACAAAGATCTGGTATCCAGAATCTATAAGGAACTTAGACAAATTGACAAGCAAAAACAAACAACCCCATTTAAAAAAATGGACAAAGGACATGAACAGACATTTCTTTTTTTTTTAATTTTTAAATTTTTTATTTTTTGTATGCTGCCATTTATTTAGAAACATTTCATAAATATCATTTCATTTCCCAGGTTCAAAAATATAGTGCCCAACATATTTTCAGTGGCTGCATAATTCCCCACTATATGAATGTAACAAAATTTATTTAACCATTACCAATTTGGGACCAGAAAGTTACATTCTTTTTTAGACTGTGTTATAATTAATGCTATTATAAGCATCCTCAAGGTTTTCTGTATTTCTTTCTTTTTTTTTTTAATATGTTTCCTTTTTTTATTATTTTTTTTATTTTTTACTTTAGGTGCATACTATATCTGGCATTTCTCCCCATGTTATCCCTCCCCACTCTCCCCACCCCCTGCTGTCTCTCCCCTACCCCCCCAACTGCCCTCAGTGTGTGATGCTCCTCTCCCTAAGTCCACGTGTTGAACAGACATTTCTAGAATACATACATGCAGCCAACAAAAGTAGGAAAAAATGCTCAGCATCACCAATCATCAGACAAATGCAAGTCAAAACCACAGTGAGGTATCATCTCACACCAGTCAGAATGGCTGTTACTAAGGGCAAAAAACAACGGATGCTGGCAAGGCTATGGAGAAAAAGAAATGCTTATCTTTATATTTTTAAAACCAGGACTTCCTCCTTCTAATCTTAATATTTTAAGTGAAGGTTTCATATTTCTGTTACTTAAAATCCATTATAAGTTCAACTTTGTAACAGGATTTCTACTTCTCCACCACTACCCTTAATAATCAAATCAAAACTAAGGCTTTTGTGTCATAAATTAGTTTGATACAGTTGCTACCAGCATACACTTATGATGTAAGCTCATGCATTTTTAGGCGTGACAAGTTGTTTGAAACCCAGTTATACCCGATCTTTGTACTAGTTAAAATGTCTCCTCCCCGTGTGGTTGTTTGAGATATAGCCCACTTGTTTCTCATCCTACTAATCCCAAATGCAAAACACCCCACAGCTGCTAACCGTGATAAAACTTAATGGTCAACACCAGAGTCATATAAATAAGTTTCTCCCTTCTGGCATGTTCTCCTTAAACTAGCCAATCCACAACTCCTGTGAGAAAACCGAAGGGATAATACCCGTGTACCTTAATAAAGCTGCAGTTCGACAGCTGCTTTCTCCCTCACTCCCCACTCACCGCTGAGCTCCCTGCCACCTCCAGAAGCTGCACTCTGTGTCAGCACGCCTAAGCTGCCAGGTCTGTAAGTAATACATTTCTTCTGTTTCCTGTGTTTGGTTTCACCGTCTCATTGTTGTCACTGCGTCCCGCCTGACTGACACACAGGAACCTGATGTCCTGCCCATCAAGGCTCTTCTAAAGTGTAGCTATCTTGGCTTATGGCCACTCTTCACAGTGAGACCCTAAGACCAATTTATAAAACAGCCATAACAGCAAAAATCACAACAACTTGCGTTTATTTGGAGCAAAAGTTATGCTAATAGTAAAAATTATCTTCAAGGTTTTCTAAGCCAAAGATAAACACAAAGGTTTGTTTTGCAAAATTAAAGAACTTAGGACATCTTCTCATGCATATTGATTCTCAGTCTAACAATTTATTAAATATTTCAAGAATCTCTCAATATATATGGATGCACAAATTATAGTTATAATGCTGGATATAACAGGCCTGTGGTAATTATATCCAAGAACTTTCAATAATAGTGTCAAAAAACTGTCCTACCTACCCTTTTGTGTAGCATCAATATCAGTAATTTTACCACCTGAGAACTCCTCCTCAAACCAGTGATACATTGCAAACTTTCAGAATATTCAGAAAATTTTATTTCCATAACAACACTAAGATATTCTTCCTAATTGGCATCTGTAGCTCTATTTTCTAATTCTTTTAGCATTCCTCTAAAATTTGTGGGTCTCAGAAGTTTTTAACCTATTGTGTATAACCTGCTTTGTCTTCCTTCCCTTGTCTTTGTCCTTTAACCTACTTTGTCTTCCTTCAGTTGTCTAAACAGAAACTGTATCTGCAAAAATAGCAAAAGTGCAGATGGCAACTGAAAGTAATTGGAAATCCAAGGGTCCAGATGCTTGCCATAACATTGGAAAACACGGAAGCTGCTTAGAACATTCATTTGTTATTAATGCCGGTTGCACAGTTGGCCCAGCACTGCCGAGTAGCAATGTATGGGTGTCATCCTGTCATCTCATATTGCCTGAAAAATATGTTCAGTATGACATGCACAGGCCTCTGCAATGTATACTCAAACTACTTTTACAATCTAGTCATTCACTTAGATTCTTGGGATCTGCCGTTTGTGTTGTTCCCCTCAGCAGGGACTCTCTCACACTTGGAATAACTTCAGATGTCTAAAGAAACTGGCATAAATTCAAAATACATGATGTCAGATCATGGCTATCCACCAGTCTGTCACATTGCCTCACATTGCTTTTACAGCTATGCCATTCATACTAGAAAACCAAACAAAATGCTTGCACAGACCACAGTTTGCAACCCCTGCGTCTGTTCCTAACCTTTCAGATCCTGGCTCAAATCTCATGTCCTTCAGGGCACTGCCTGCATAGCCAGCTCACAGGGGTTTCTCCAATCTCTCTACTGTCCCCACATTTGTAGGCCGTACCCATCACTTGGTGCCTAGTTATTAACAGATATTTATTGACTAATCAGAATAAAATTTTTTGCATAGAAAATATGCATTGAGAACACATGGACACAGAGAAGGGAGCAACACACACCAGGACCTGTTGGGCGGTTAGGGGTGAGGGGAAGGAAATTAGAGGACCAGTCAATAGATGCAGCAAACCACCATGGCACACGTATACCTGTGTAACAAACCTTCACATTCTATACACGTATCCTGTTTTTTATTATTTTTAGAAGAAATGAAGAAAAAAAAAAGAAAAGTTAGAGTTCCCCACTGACATTGTGATCACATTAAGCAATAAGACCTAACAGAGCAGGAACTACACTGTGTTAATTCACTTCTTGGGATGAATGTTCAAAGCGATGCTTCGGGCTGGGTGCAGTGGCTCATGCCTATAATCCCAACACTTTGGGAGGCTGAGGTGGGCAGATCATCTGAGGTCAGGGGTTCAAGACCAGCCTGGCCAACATGGCGAAACCCCATCTCCCCTAAAAATTAGCCAGGTGTGTTGGTGCATGCCTGTAATCCCAGCTATTGAGGAGGCTGAGGCAGGAGAATTGCTTGAACCTGGGAGGCAGAGGTTGCAGGGACCCAAGATTGCCCCACTGCACTCTAGCCTGGCAACAGAGCAAGACTCTGTCTCAAAAAAAAAAGTGATGTTTGGGAACCAAGCCACACAACTCCCATCAATGGATATGGGACACCTGCTCCCCAAATTGGCCATTGCTGGCAAACTATGAGGCCTGGTACTCTACAGACCTTTTTTGTCCTATTGAATATTTGGTCCTATCCCATTTTCTTTATATTGTTAATTTTTTTTTGTTAAGGTATAACATATAGAGTAAACCTCACAACTATTAAGTATAGAGATCAGGCTTTTTACATATGCCTATGACAACATGTCCATAACTGAATTTATCATTCTTCTCCCAATCCTAATCTGTGTTCTTTTTGTCGGTTTGAGAATTAAATTTCTCCTTTAAATATGTATCTTGCTGATTTACCTCTTTGCTTACCATATTCTCAGTCAGATTAGGCTCTACTTCCAGCAACCTGAGGTCTCCCTTGAGACCATTCCAATCATTACTCCCACCCAAGATAACCACTATACTGGCTTATCATGCATTGGTTTGCCTATTCTTGAAAATCATGTAAATGGAATCATATACTATGTTTTTCTTTGTGTTTGGCTGCTTTTGCTGACTTTTACATTTGTAAGATTCATTGATAGCATTATGTGTGGCAGTAGTTCCATTTTTTTTAAATTGCTTCTTAGTATCCTGATGACATGGGACAGGCAAGCCCCCAAACTGAGGCTTAGCTTGGTTCTTGGCTTCACCCAGGGGGAATTCAGGGGCAAGCTGGTGGTGTTAAACAGCAACTTTTATTGAGGTGGCAGTGAACAGCAGCAGCGGAGCTTCTGATCCTTGTGGAGCAGGGCTGCCCCATAGGCAGTGTACCCAGAATAGCAGTTCAGAGGCAGTTCTGCACTCATATTTATACCCAATTTTAATTATGTGCAAATTAAGGAATGGTTTATGCAGGAATTTCTAGAATGCGGGTGGTAACTTCCAGGTTGTCAGGTTGATTGTTGGGTTGATGCCATGAAAGGGTCAGTAACTTCCTGGCGTTACCATGGCAATGGTAAACCGACAAGGCACACTGGTGGACGTGTCTATTGGGGGAGGTGCTTCTGCCTCAGACCTGTTTTAGCTAGTCTTCAATTTGGTGCAATGTCCAAGCCCTGCCCTCTGGAGTCAAGTTCTGCCTCCTACCTTACTACTGGGTAAATATACCGTAATTTGTTGATCCAATCTATTTTGTTTATAAAAATGGATTATTTCCTGTTTTGAAGATTATTAATAAGGTTCTGTGATCATTCTTATGCATGCCTTGTACTTATGAGTGAATTTATGTTGGATATACACGCAGGAGCAGGGTTACTCTGTCATAGTCTAGGCTTATATTGAGCTTTAGTAAAGATCTTCAAATCAGTTTTCCAAAAAGACTGCACCAGCATACACTCCAATGGATATTATATTAGATGTTGTCACATGTCCAGGGTTAATGTTAAGTAATAGCTTTCATGATATTTCCTAGTTAGGATTTCTACTTCTATCTGTATGTGCTTATGTAAAGCAGCTCTGATTTATAATGTGACCTCAGTTGTCAAGGGTCAGTGTGTCAGATGTTGAACTTTTCCAAGACTTGGAGGCCGTAAAATCATTTTTTTCTTAATGCTGTGAGCCAAAATCAAAGCATTGAATTATTTTGCCTAAGCTTTTTGGCTCTTTGCTTTTTACGAAGAGCCAGGCATCTCCTCCCTTCTCTTTATTTCCTGAAAATAATTCTTGTGCCAATCGTTGTTAAGTAAGTCTTTGACCTGACTTAACCAAGGGGTGGAGAAAAGGAAGCAGAGGAGCATTGCATTTGGGAAGCATGCATTGGGAGGGCAAACACTGAGAGGGAAATACTGAGGAGGTAAAACTATGAATCAGAATAGACTACGAAGCTAAAAGTACAATGTAGATGTATACATGTCATCATGGGCAGTGACAAAGATGGATTAAGTTTGTTGTTATATGACCTTTTCAGGAAAACAGGTTATATATAAAACTAGGAACTGTTGAACTTCTTATGAAATATGTAATAAATAGCAGCATTTGTATCCAAGTTTCAGTTGCATATCAGATTTGATAAGTAGTAAGATGTCAACAAGCTTGTGAACAACAAATTTGGATATTAAGTCTTAATCTATTTAAAAGATAAAAGATACTTAAGCAGTATTCACTATGTACCAGGCACTGTGCTAGGAGATGTTTATAATTGTTATTGCTAAAGCAACTGAAGTTAAATTCATCCCTTCAACTCTTCCTTGGTTTTGAGCACCTCCTATGTTCTGGATTGTGCTATTACCATGAGAATTCATGGGCATAAAGCATAAAAATGTGCCTATTCTTTGGAAGCATTATTTGTGAACAAGAAGATTGAAGTATTAAATGTCAACAAAAGGCATGTGATTGTGGACCCAGAAGATATAAGCAGTATTATCAGAAGGGAAAGGGAGGCTTGATCACTGTGGGACGAGATGGTCAGGAAAGGTTTTTAAGGCAGTATGACATGAAAGGGAATATTGTATCCACATCCACGAGGTCCACTACGAATCTGTTTTTTTTTCCCCCATGCTGAAATATACACATACGTGAATATCTTCACCTAGATTACCCCAAAATACCTCAAACTAAACATACTCAGAACTAAATCCATTATCCTCCTCCTGAACCTAACTCTGCTCCCGGGTTCTGTCAGTTGGTTCTCTCTCGTAAATATCTCTTGAATTTGTGTTTCTCCATTTTTACCACCTCACCAGTTAGAATGCCATTTATGTGATCAAGATGTGAAGAGAGACTGCACAGTGGCAGTGGCAATGAGGAAAAGGGAGTGAATGTATTTAGGAGAGATATTAAGGAAGTATAAAATTCTGTAGACTTAGTTTCTGAGTGGATGGAGTGGGTAAGGAACAGATTCTAAATTGATGTTTGGCATTCTGATTTAGGAAATCAGCCAAGTTATGGCAGAATACATGACAGAGTTCAGAAGAAGCAACAGGTCTGAGGGGAATGTCCAGTATGTGGCTCTGAGCCTGTGGGGGAAGTCTCTGGCTAGAGGTGTAGACACAGTAGGTTCTTGATGTAGTATTCAGAATGCTCTCTGAAAGAATTGCAACTGGCTACTTATGTATATTTAACAACACAGTCTACCACTGTGTATTTTTAAAAAAAGATGCTCCTATTGTTTACCTAATTTTATAGTTGTAAAATTATCTTCTTTATGAGGATATTGACATATTCAAAAGATACTTTATTTTTTATGTATTTTGTTCTCTTATGGCTGGTACCAGATAAATGTTAGATTTTTAAATAATTTTTTTTGAGATAAGGCCTGTCTTTGTTGCCCAGACTCAAGTGCAGTGACAGTCTCAGCCCACTGCAACCTCCACTTTCCTGACTCAAGCAATCCTCCCACCTCAGCTTCGCAATTAGCTGGGACCACAGGTGCGTAACACCAGGCCTGCCTAATTTTTGTATTTTATGTAGAGATAGGGTTTCACCATGTTGCCCAGGCTGGTATCAAATTCCTAGGCTCAAGTGATCTGCCCACCTCAACCTCTCAAAATGCTGGGATTACAGGTGTGAACCCCTGCACCTGGCCTAAAGTTTGAATTACTGAAGTATTGGTGCTTCGCTGACCCTATTAAAGCTTCATTTATTTTGTATGTTGGACCTTCCATAGAGTTACTAATGAGCTTCTTGAGATAATCCGTAATGAAATTTCAAATCTTTTTCAAGGAATTAAATAAAATATTTTCTATTTCTTTTATAACTTAAGTAAATGGTTGCAAAGATGAAAAGATAAGAACCCCACCCTCAAGGAACTTACAAAGTAGTTTCAAGTATTTAACCTTAATTTTCATAATGATTCTGTAAGTAATAGGAGTTTTGAGAGATTGTTATTTCCCTCTTAAGGAATCTGGAAGATTGAGACTTGCCCTGGGTTACACATGTGGGTGGAATTTGGAAACCGAATATTCTCTTTCCTGCTTTAGCGCACATTGCACTTAACATTGTTTGCTTGACATTCACACATTTAAACACTGCTATTTTAGGTTTTACAATTTGACTTTTAAAGTAGACTATGTATTAAAGATAAATATGTAACACTCTGTTTAAATATTTCTAGTAAGGTTTCCTGTCCTTTCCTTAGTTATCACCCTTCACTAACAGCTGCACTTATAGGCTGTGTTTTAAAAAACTGTTTGTTTTATAAACCTTTCTGCAAATCTTGCTATTATTGGCATATTTTCACTTTTCCTTCAGACATCCAGGCACCCTTGCAAGAATAATTTTTCAAGATTTTCTTTGGCTGTCAAGAATCTTTAAAGAGATGGATAGTTTATTGAACAGTACAGATAGGTTCCATTGTTCCCATATTTTAATTATTATTATTGTTTTTACTATGACAATGGGGTAGAAATTTAAACATCTGTCTATTATGGAAGACCTTGTAATGTACTTAAATATTTGAGATATCAACATGGCTTAAATACATTTACAAAGATTGAAGATTTACACTAAGATTATAAGAATCCAGGCCATATTCTACTTTGCAAAGTAGATTAATGCCCCTCAATTCAGTTAAATTGTACGCTGCAGAAGAGGTCAGGGTAAGAGGAAAGAAGGCACTGCGTTAGAGTGTCCTCCTCTTGACACCTTTAAAATGATCAACATGGAGATTGGTTCTGGCCAGGAATCCGGGGTGTTGTCAGAACAACCCTATCTGAACAAGCTGTGCTTAGTGGTATGAGGGAGTCAGAAGGGTGTTGAAAATCAGGGATAGAGAAGAAGAAAATTAAAGAAAAATTGGTCCTTTACCTCCTCACATACAATCTGTGAGATTATCATCCTTTACTCATCCTGAAAAATATTTCCTGATCATCTAAGATATGCCAGACCCAAGGAAAGGGAGGAAAATGCAGCCTCAGTGGCCCGTCTATCTCTCTGTTTGTGTGGTTTTTTTTTTTTTTTGCCTCTCTTCTCCTTTATCTAGTTCTTTACTGACACAATGAGGTCCTAGTTTGTGTATGTATGTGCATGTGAGTTTAACTATATAGTTTTAATACAGTTTTAATCACCTCTTAATTTTTCATTGATTACTACTGTCATAGCAACTTGAATAAATATTAAAAATAATAATATAAACTTTGATACTGGCTTTTTAAATAGTTGCTGAAGGGATGTTGCTTTCCAAGGTAAGTATTAGGAGAAATAATAGTATTTTCTCCTTTGAGAAATAACGTTTTTGAAGGAGGAAGTAAGTTGGCTTCTGAAAGCTCGTGGCTCTTAGTAGTGAATGTGCATCTTGTAAAACAGTACCTTTAGTAATGCAGTAACTATTTTAATACATTGGGGACTAAAGACGGAAGCTTAAGGATTAAAATAAAAAACACTCTTGTCAACAAAAAATGTATTAACATATAGGTAGACAGAGGAGAGGGTACTATGGTCTGTTGGGTAGATTCCTTGGCAAATAAACAGAAGGGAGTAGGACTGGGAATTTGGCCATCTGGTAACCAGACTTACAGGTAAATGAGTTAAATGAATTAGCAGGAGTCAACCCAGAAAAGTTAGCTAAGACAAGGCAGTTGCTAAAGTTTTCATTAAGCAAGCAAGAATAGGTTCTCAATGGTGAAGCTGTGAGATGCAAGCCAGACTGGGGAGTTAAGGAACAGAGTATCAGGGAATCATGTAATAAAATTTATTCAGCTATGAGGCTAGTTTTATTTATTTACATAAAGCTATTTTTAATATGTAAAATATATACATAGTGCAAAATTCAGAAGGTACACAGTAGTAAACAAAAAGCCTTCCACCCCATTCTACAATCCAAACTCCCCATCCCAAGAGGCAACCATAATTAGCAATATTTTATATAGCCTTATAGAACATCTATGCACAAAGAAGTAAGTGGTAGTATAATATACACACTTTTTCACATATATAATTTTTATTTTTTTCATTGCTTAGTATTTCAAGGCATGAATGGAACATAATTTTTAAAGTTTCTTATTACAAGACATTTAGGTCATTTCCAATCATCTGCTATTACAGATAATGATAGAGTGACTAACTTTATACATACATCATTTTACACTGGAGTAATCATGTTAAAAGGTCAAATTCCTAATAGTGGGATTGCTGGGTCAGTGGATTCACTCATTCAAAAAAAAAAAAAAAAAAAACTTTGTGACAGTCACAATTTGTACACATATTACACTATTATAGGAAAAGCTACGGTAGTCTAATCCAAAAAAAAAAAAAAAAACTTTGTGATAAAATTACACTATTTTAACCGTTTTTAACTGTACCATTTGTGTTAAGCATATTCACATTATTTCGTAACTAATCTCTAGAACCTTTTCATATGCAAAACTGAAATACTATACCCATTAAGCAACTCCCCAAGTCTCCTTTTTTTCTACTTTGTTTCCATGAATGTGTCTACTTTAGATATACCTCTTGTAAGAAGACTCACACAGTATTTGTCTTTTTATGAATGGTTTATTTCACTTAGCATAATGTCATCAAGGTTCATTCATGTTGTAGCATGTGTCAGAATTCCTCTCCTAAGACAGATTCATTGTGTGTGTATACATATATATACACACCATATAGATACAATATACCATATATATGCACCCACATATGTACCATATGTATATATGCACCACTGTACACACACACATGCACACACAAAGCCCACATTTTGTTTATCTATTCATCCATTGATGGACACTTGGGTTGCTTCTACCTCTTGGTTATTTTGAATAATGCTTCTATGATGATGGCATGCAAATATCTCTTGAAGATCCTGTTTTAAGGCCAGGTACCATGGCTCACGCCTGTAATCCCAGCACTTTGGGAGGCTGAGGCAGGCAGATTGCTTGAGTTCTGGAGTTCGAGACCAGCCTGGGCAACAAAGTGAAACCCCATCTCTACCAAAAATACAAAAATTAGCTGGGTGTGATGGCGCATGCCTGTGGTTCCAGCTACTTGGGAAGCTGAGGTCAGAAGATGGCTTGAGCCCAGGAGGCAGAGGTTGCAGTGAGCCGAGATCACGCCACTGCACTCCAGCCTGGATAAGGGTGAGACCTTA
>NW_016107341.1:9891810-9959612 GCF_001604975.1 Cebus imitator | reverse complement strand
GTCGATTTTTGAGATGAAGGCTGAGGTCAGGCTGGTCACAAAATCTGCCCACCTTGGCCTCCCAAAGTGCTGGGATTACAGGGGTAAGCCACTGTACCCGGCCAGTTTTTTCTCATACTGTCATAGGAGCTCTTTATACATTTAGAAAATAGGCCTTTGTGTACAACATGCACTTCAAAAATCTTCCTGTAAGTTTATTGTATTTTATTTGAGTTTGCTTATGGTGTTTTTTTTCTCCCATATGAAAATTAATTTTTTTATGTGCTCTAATGTATTGACCTTTTCCTTTGCAGCTTCAGGATTTTGTGTCATACCTTAAAGACTTGTTTTTCTGAGTTTATAAATATGTTTCCTGTGTTTTTTCCTAGTACCTTGATTGTTTGTGTAATCACATTTTCACCTTTGTTTCATCTAGTGTATACATTGGTGTAGGGAAAATAAAAAGGAGATAGAAGCAACACGGTTAGAACCTAAAGCCAGTTATGATCTGCTGAGGCAAAATTTCTTTACTACTTTTCAGCCTATAAAATCCAGGTGGAGGCAAACAGATATATCTGAGTAGCAAAGTACAAAATAAAGAGGCACAAAAATTACCTGACATTAAACCTCAGATTAGGAAGATAGGAATTTTGCTGTCTGTAAAGACTACAACTAAGAACGAACAGGCTCAAAATATCTTAAAACTTAATGGTTTGGAAAGGAAAAAAAGTGTGATCAATGGGTGTTGGGAGAGTGATTCAGTAAAAATAGGTCTTAGTTCTAGGTCTGTTTGTTGTAGCTATATAAACTTCAGCAAGTCATTTAAGTTCTCTGAAGCTCACTTTATCCTAATACATTTTTCAGCTCATAATACTTCAGGGATACCTCGCTGTCTACCATGATTATTGCACCATCTTTTAAAATTGTTTATCACTTTTTCCCAGTGACAGTCTTACACAGACACACTATTTATAAAATAAATTTGAGTCCAGGTGTGGTGGCTTATGCCTACAATCCCAGCACTTTGGGAGGCCAAGGCAGGCGGATGGCCAGAGCTCAGGAGTTTGAGACCAGCCTGGGCAGCACAGTGAGACTCCATCTATACCAAAAAAAAAAAAAAATTCCTGGCATGGTGGTGCACACCTGTAGTCCCAGCTACTAGGAAGGCTGAGGTGGGATGGCTTGAGCCTGGGAGGCAAAGGTTGCAGTGAGCTGAGATCGCACCACTGCACTCCAGCCTGAGTAACAAGACCAGACCCTGTCTCAAAAAAAAAAGAAAAAGGAAAAAAAACAGAAAAAAATTGGATGTGGTGGATATAGAGGTGAGGGATACAAAGTGGAGGCTCCTTGTTCTCTCCCCTTCACCCTATCATCACTACTGACCCCACCTCTCCCAGGCCCCCCACCTCTCCCAGGCCCCCCACCTCAAGGAACCACTGGAGAAATCCCTGTTCTGTCCAGATAATTTGTGAACTGAAAACACTGAGCCTTCTCCCTCCAGCCTTAAAACCCATCTCAACACAGCCTGAAGGAAACAGCCTTGAAAAACCATGTGGCTGTGCTGAAGTCTCTTTCGGGAAATGGAGGCACAAGTTCCACAGCATATCGAGCAGCAAAACTTCCCAAATTCCTCATAAAAACAGGTGCCTCTCCCACACCTCTTTCTTCCCTCTTTCAAAATCTCCTCAGAAACAGGCCTTCCCACCCTCAGGCTATGTATTTCTTCTCTGTATCTTTGTCCATCTTCTCCTTGGTATCTTTGACCATTTCGTTATTTTGTAAAGCGGTCTTCAGAGTTCCGTCCACTTTTCCTTCCCACCCAGTATCCCATCATCACCTCATTGGTGCAAACACAGAACTGAGCAATTAATAGGTGGCAGAGGGAGATTGTAGATACTTGGCTTTGGCTTTTTCTTTGTCTTATTATAAGGATTAAGTGTCACTGTCTTGACCTCACGGTCAAATCCCTCTGCAATCTGATCCAGCATTTCTTTCTCCCATGCTCCAACCAAATTAGATGTATTATTGTTTTCCTAACTAGCGCCTGGTTTTCCACCCTGCTGATGTCTTTGCTCATCCTGCACCCCGGCCAGGAGTGCTTTCTTCCCTGTTTCTGTGCTTCAGAATTCTACCCATCTTTCAAGGATAGCTTGGATCTCATCTTTTCTCCTGAACCATCTCCCTTTCTGACAAAATTTGATTACTTCTTCTTCTACAACCTCTCCACATAGTGCTTGCACTTACCTCATGACACTTATCATTTTCTTTCCTGTTTCAAGCTAATTTATAGTAGTTTTAGTAACATTGAGAACAGGAAGCACATAGTATTCTTTTTGATGCTCCTTGTAAACTCTTAGCTCACTGTTTTGCATATACTTATGCCAAGATTTTCAAAAGAGCAAACGTACGTAGTAATTAGTAAAGCCCCTCGCTAAAATAATTACAGTACTGCCTCACTATTTTAAAGCAAACTTAAGAAATTTTTTTGAATTTCTGAATGTATTTCCTATATCAAGTCAACCTAAGTTCTCAGTGATTTAAATGTTTCGACCCATCATACATCTCTTCCGGTTTTATTTTCCCACCTGAGTCCCCAAAGGGATGTGTGATAGGGAGGCAATGATTTTCAAATTTTTTTGAACAATAAAAAATCCTTTGCTTCAAGTGAAACTAAAAATGAAACCTCATGATACAGAATAAAAGCAGAATGATTCCAGCTGAATAGTGTTTCACACATTATACTTTCTCCTAGCTTCTTTCCCAACCCTGCTTCCTTTGGTGTTCTGAAAATATGTGTGCAGGATCTTAGGGTTTCTGGGGACACAGTTGCTGAGTTGCTGCTCAACTCTTAACAGCTCAGCATGTTAAATACCAGCCCTGCTTTCATCATGAAAGTATTGCTCTTTCCTATCCAACTTTCATAATTATCCATGATATCAGGACCTTTCTAGGTTTCTAATAGTCGGTTTGATCAGGTTGAAAAAAATTTACTCCATATAGGATAGAAATTTAAAAGTCGCCATCACCAATACAATTTACTTGTAAATGACACATTCTAAAAGAATTATTTTATCTAATGAAAATAAGGACATTGCTGTTTACAGAAAAAGTGTTTGGCTTCCAAAGAACTTACAAAGTGCTTTGTACTTAAGCAGAATTTGTTCATCAGCAAATTCTGCCATGTAACCATGGGAGTAAAATCGTGTTTGGAGAGCATAGAAACTTGTTTGCCCTTTCTGTCAGGGTTCTTGTAAATTTTGACTTAGTTGCAGGAAGAAAATAATTTTTAACCACTAGGTTAAGTAAGGAATGAACACACTTGAAAGTACATTAATTTTTGAAATATCTCCTGTTAGCAAAATATCATAAAATTGTTTTGATAAAGTACAGAAAGAGATGTTTTACCTTAAGCTGAGATACAATGTGAATCATTTTCTATTTCCTGGATTCACATAGAAAGTCACAGAAGGGATGATACTGAGGTTTACTATGTATCTTTATTACCCACGGAAAATTAGTCCACTTCCTGACCAAGCATGTCAGGACAACTGAAAAGGGATAATTGTCTACAAATGATAAACAGTTTGTAGCTAACAGAGCCTTTTTTTTTTTTCAGGGAAGACTTTTAGTGAGTATAAAGCATTGCCTTCTTATTGCAGCATTAATCATAGCAAACAGAGATGACATTGGAAATGCTCCTAGGGAAGTGTCCAGCACATGGTTGGCGCTCAGCAAGTGACAGCTGTTTATCATTATTGGTATGCAAAAGCAAGAATCTCTAAACAAAAATTAAAACAGGTTATTTAGAGTCACTGAGAAAAAATATGGTATTATTACTGAATGGGACAGAAATATAAGCAAATAATTTTGTGGAGCCTTTGGTAAACTTTTAAACATAAACACAAATTGCTTGCCTCTTGTAGAAAATGGCACAGTGACATGGTCTTGCTGTGACCCCACCCAAATCTCATCTTGAATTGTAGCTTCCATAATTCCCACATGTCACAAGAGGAACCTGGTGGGAGGTAATTGAATCATGGGGTCAGGTCTTTGCCCTGCTGTTCTCATGATAGTGAATTGGTCTCGTGAGATCTGATGGTTTTATATAAACGGGAGTTCCCTGCATGAGCTCTCTCTCGCCCACCACCATGTAAGAAATCCCTTTGCTCTTCCTTCATCTTCCACCGTGATGGTGAGGCCTCCTCAACCATGTGGAACTGTGAGTCAGTTAAACCCCTTTCCTTTATAAATTACCCAGTCTCCAGTATGTATTTATTAGCAGTGTGAAAACAGACCAATACAGAAAGCAAGCCAATTTTCAGAGATGAAAACCAAACGGATCCCATGTGTTCACAGATATGCTATACTTTGTATAAGGTCTTTTGTAATAGAGAAGCAATTCATCATAAACAGTATCATTCCCCTTAATTACTCAGAGAAATTAATTACTTGAGAGCTTAGAAAGTTATTATTTTGAAAAAGTCTTATTCAAAATACTATGAGTATAGCACCACACTATTTATTCACATAGCAGGCAAATGGTAAATCTTTATTGGATTTCAATAGTAATATCAGTTATTTTGAGGAGCTAAAACAAAAAACCCTTGCGTGTTAATTTTGAAATGTGATTATTTTCTTTTAAAAGGGGAGTATAGGCCAGCCGAAGTGTCTCATGCCTATAATCAGAACACATTGGGAGGCCAAGGTGAGCCGATTGCTTAAGCCTAGGAGTTTGAGATCAGCCTGGGCAATATAGGGAGACCCCATCTCTACAAAAAATTTGTTGACCATGGTGACGCATGGCTGTAGTCCCAGCTACTCAGGAGGCTGAGGCAGGATTATCACTTGAATCTGGGAGGTCAAGGCTGCAGTGAGCTGTGTTCGCACCACTGCATCCCATCCTGGGCAATGAAGTGAGACCCTGTCTCAAAAGAAAAAAAAGAGTATCCTCAGAGATAAGTATAGATTTCTTTCTGAAATGACTAATAAAATACAGATCTTCTTGAGAGACCATTGTATTTTTAAGAAGATGCAGACTACCAGTTAGCCAGAGTCTGATTTTCATTTGTTTATTTACCTCTGAGAGTTGAGGTGAGTAAGATGCAGAGGCAGGATTGAATACGGGCATGGGGACAGCAGGCAGGCTGCTAAGCTGATAGAGAATTTGTGAAGGAGTAGAAAGAGCAGTCTGAAAAGGCAAAGAGGAACCATGCTATGAGAGTATACAAAAGAAGAAACGTAGTAAAGAAGGAACAGTTCAAGGAATAACAGCAGCATTGATAGCACAGAATTTGTTGTGGGGTATTAAAGAAATTCGAGTTTTATTATGGAAAGTTATGTTCTATAACATTGCTTAAAACTAACTAGCTATTGGCCCATAGCAATTTCTGTTGTACTGTTTTTTGACTACACGTAAGAGCTGCATAGCTACTTTGTTTTGATGGGCATATTTGATATGTTATATATTATACCATGTATGTTATAAATGTTTAAGCATGTTTGTGCCTCATATGTCCACCCACAAGGGAAACCTACCCATATGCATAGAATTACATTCACTTCAACCTACAGCTGGACGTAACATTTAGTGAAAATTGCCAGTCAGATTCATTTATAACCATTCCATGTTAAGACTTTGAAAGCTATTAAAAATATGAGATATAGGTTACCTCTAACTAGGATAACTTTGTGAAACATTTGTGAAAGAGTAAGGGTTTTTTTGTTTGTTTGTTTGCAGAAAGTGATTTATTTAGAGAGAAAAAGGAGAAGGAGAGAGAAACCCCTAACTCTCACACTGAGTGAGAAAAAGAAAACCGGTCTCACACTGAGTGAGAAGGTTCCCAGAGGGGGAAAACCAGAGAAGGAAACTGGTCTCTCACTGAGTGAGAGAATCCAGAATAGAGAGAGATGGAGTTTAGGAGGGGAAGACAGGCTTCCACAAGAGAGTGTGGGAGGGGGCTCCAGAGGGGAAATCTAGGAGAGAAAAAGGTAGTGTTCCCACCTTTCTCAAAGGGAGTGTTCATGGAAGGGGACCCAAGCATAGAGTCCTGAAAGAGTAAGTTTTAAGATCATTAATGTTGAGGGGTGAAGCAATATGGCAAAATAGAAGGCTCCACCGATAGTTTCCCTGACAGGGATGCCAACTTAACAACTATCTAAAAAAAAAAAAAAGGAAGCTTCATAATTACCCCAAATCAGGCTAGTTTTCACAGTACCTGGTTTTAGCTTCATATTGCCAAAAGAGGCACCGAAGAGAATAGGAAAGACAGTGTTGAATCACCAACACCGCCCCTCCCCGATCCCCCAGCAGTGGCTGCATGGCACAGAGAGAGAATCTGTATACTTGAAAGAGGGGGAGAGTATAGGGATGGTGAGACATCAGGTTGAACTCAGTGCTGCCCTGTCACAGCAGAAAGCAAAACCAGGCTGAACTCAGCTGACACCTGCCCATGAAGGGAGTATTTAAACCAGCCCTAGCCAGAGGGAAGTGGCCCATCCCAATGATGGGAACTTGAGTTCCAGCAAGATTCCTCAAGAAACTAAAAATAAAGCTACCATATGACCAAGCAATCCCACTGCTGGGTATATACCCCAAAGAAAGGAAATCAGTATAGCAAAGAGATATCTGCACTCCCATATTTGTTGTAGCACTATTCACAATAGCCCAGGTTTGGATACAACCTAAGTGTCCCATCAACAGGTGAATGAAGAAAATGTAGCACATATATACTATGGAGTACTATGCAGCCATAAAAAAGAATGAGACTCCACCATTTGCAACAACATGGATGGAACTGTAGGTCATTATGTTAAGCTAAATAAGCCAGGCAAAGAAAACTTTGCATGCTCTCACTTATTTGTGGGAGATAAAAATTAAAATAATTGAAATCATGGAAATAGCAAGTAGAAGGATGGCTACAAGAGGCCAGAAAGGGTAGTGAGGCGGGTAGGGGGGATGTGAGGATGGTTAATGAATACAAAATAAAAAGAATGAGTGAGACCTAGTGTTTGCTAGAGCAGGGGGACTACAGTCAAAAATAATTTAATTGTACACTTTAAATTAACCAAAAGAGTATAATTGAATTGTTTGTAACACAAAGGATAAATGCTTGATGAGATGAATGCCCCTAATAAAAGAAACACTTCATCCAAATTAAATTTAAAGGACTTTAATTGAGCAGTGAACAATTAGCAAATCTGGCAGCCCCCAAAATCACAGCAGATTCACAGACTCCAGGGGTGCCTTGTGGTCAGAACAAATTTGCAGACAAAAATGTTAAAGTGACATACAGAAATCGAAAGTGAGGTACAGAAACAGTGAGATTGGTCACAGCTTGGCGTTTGCCTTATTTGAGCGCAGTTTGAACACTTAGCAGTCTGTGAGTGGTTGAAGTATGGCTGCTGGGATTGGCCAACGCTCAGCTATTGTTACACGTGCATACATTAAGTCAGGTTTTCAATTTTGCCTGACTATTAAGGTAGGTTACTGTTCATCTACCAGGACATAAATGTAGAAGTAGAGAGTTCTTCTCAGGCCATATTTAGTTTGCTTTAACAATTCTCCCCTTTTGGTCATTTTCTCAATTCTGAGAGACAGATGTTACTTAAAACCTTAGTCATTGATGTTACTATAACTGTCATAAATGTACTTACATAGTTTTGAAAGCCACTGGGAAAGAGAACAGTGGGTTTTGCGAGGTGGGAATAAGGACTGAGTAGAGGGTACCTCCTTGTGCTGGTACATCCTGTTTACAGCAGAAAAACCAAACCTGGTCTATTCTAGGATCTATGTGTTATCTTAAAGCCTTAGTTTGATTATGTCACATTTAGCATGAGTGACTCCATTTTAGTTCGGTTTGGTTTATTGTGACCTAGTGCATAAACTCAGTTCAAAATAATGGCCTCCCATAATTTTGTTTAAAAAACATTCCCCCTTTTTGGCCAGGTTCTCACTTGGATGAGGGTGTGACCAAAGCTTCGGGCCTTAGTACCGCTTTTAGTTACCATCATTTTGGGTTTCCCGTCCCAACATGTCTTTCATAGGTTACAGTGTCCTCATGGTCACACATTTCTTTCAGCTTCCGTCATTCCAGTTAAAGAGAGACCGTTTGATGTCCTACAGATGGCTGCATGCACACATTTAAAACCTTTGATAGAGTACAGCGCACCAGGGAGACTTTTTTTCTTTTCTTTGAGACGGAGTCTTGCTCTGACACCAGCCTGGGGTGCAGTGGTGCCATCTTGGCTCACTGCAACCTCCACCTCCCAGTTCAAGTGATTCTTCCGCCTCGGCCTCCTGAGGAGCTGGGACAACAAGTGTGTGTCACTGTGCCTGAAATTTTTGTATTTTTTTAGTAGAGACTGGGTTTCACCATGTTGGTCAGGATGGTCTTGATCTCTTGACCTTGTGATTTGCCTGCCTCAGCCTCCCAAAGTGCTGGGACTACAGGGCGTGAGCCACCGTACCTGGCCCAGGGAGACTATTATTATGACTAATGGGAGGATAATACCAGCAGTTTGGAGTATACTTACCCATGGTCCCCATAACCATGTAAAATTAGATTTAAAAATGAGCTAGAGGGAGCAAATCTATATCTAACATAATCTAAAATAAGTATCTATTCCAATGGGAATGAATCTCTGCCCTCTCCATAAAGCGTCACTGGCACCTCTCAAATGATGTGGTACAGGGAGGACAGTGGGACACACATGTGCTGGCTTCTCCTCATCTCCAACTTCTAAAAGGCCAGCTTGTCCCAGGGATCTCTCTGTAAAAGCCTGTTCCACATAAACTTATTTACTAGCTTATCTTTGCTAACCCCATGGATTCATTACCATCTGTATTCTAGCATTTCTCAAATGTATTTCTGAGCCCTAGATGTCTTTCCTGAACTTCAGACTAATATTCTAATGGCTATATCCACTTGGATATCTTTGAAGTTACAATGTTTAAAACTTCTGATTCCAGCGCTCCACCCTGCTTTATTCCACTGCTCACACACTTCCCAGATGGGCTTCCCCTGCAGACTCCCCCATTTCTGTTCATGACAGCTCCATCCTTCACAACTGCTCAGGCTAAAATCTTGTGGTTTTCTATAATGCCTCTAATTGTTATTATTATCTACCACTGGCTGACCTTTGATCAACAAATTTTGTCACCTCTACCTTCAAAATAGATGTACCTCACTGCAACCTTTCATCATCACTTACCGAGAACATTGCAAACATTACAAACTGATGTCCTTGCTGCAATCCTTGTTTCCCTACAGTCTATTTTCTGCTTGGCAACAAAAGCAACCCCTTTAAAACTGGCTGAGATCATGTCTTCCCCCTGCCCAAAACCCTTATGGCCCTTATCTACTCAGAATAAAGGCACAATCCTTACCATGGCTTAAAGGCCTCAGTGATCCAGCATACTGCTTCTATCCCTTGTTCATCCCCAGCCACCCAAGCTGTCTCTGAGCCTGTCTCCTATGCTCTCACCACCCCAGGCCCTCTGCTGTTTCACACAGACCTCTTTGCTGACCTTCAAACATGCTGTCCACTCTCCCAGACTCTGGGCTTTTGCACCTAATGTTCCCTTTGCTTGAAACACACTTATCCCAGGCATCTGCCTGGCTTACACTCTCACATCTTTAGGCCTCTGTTCAAATTTTACCAGCACACACAGGCCTCTCCTGACCACCCTATATAAAATAGCACCCCCTTTTCTAGCACTCCTTTATTCTCCTCAATTTTTCATGGTATTTATCATGGATTTATTTGTCTCCTCTGATAAATATTTACTATGTATTTATTTGTCTCTACTACCCACTCCACGAGTGTAAGATTTTGTCTTTGTTGGATACTGACAGCCTCCTAGAAGACTGTCTGACACATGGTTTGCACTCAGTAAATACTTAATGAAGGAATTAAGGCTACATTTACCCGAGCATTTCTATCTCCATAAATCTCTGAGTTCTAAGACATTTCTGGCTTCTCAACTTTAGTTAGCATGAGCTGCTATTGAATGTGCTGAGAAAGGGTTGTTTTAACTAAGCGAGCAAACTATTAGACTCACACATGTCTGCTCAAGCTAGCCTGTTGAATCTATCATTTCTGGTAAATATGCCTATGCCAGTAAATTCGGTCACATCTAAAATTTTTTCTTCTTCCTTAGGCATCCTCAATCTCTCTCCACGTGTCCTCTCCAGCCTTCTTTTGATATAAGTTAGTGAAGTTGTGCAAAGGCTTCTCCTTCCATTTGACTTGAGAATTGAATCATTGTGTACCCTGATGACGGAGCCTAAGGGAGAGTTAGGAGTACTCCCTCAGGAAAGAAAGAGTGCCTTCCAGCAAGAGAACGTTGTCATCACTTTCAGGGGAGGGACCACTTCAAAAAGCAAGGTGGGCCCAGTCATGTTTGGGAATTCAGGATATTCCAGTTTTCCAAGTATACTCATGTCCTCTCATTTCTACTTCTTTCCAATCAGTCAACAAAGTAGAGCAGGCAAGCCTATGACATTGTGATCTGGCAATGCACAGAATGAAATTGGCCACCTCGGCTTGTTATCTCTGGGGAAAGGGACAGGTTTGAAATTGAAGGTGGTTTGTGAAGGAGTCTTTAATCTGTGACTTTTTAGAAAATTAAGTGATTCATGGATTTTATTTTTAAATTAATTTCAAAATTATAGTAGAAGTAGTGTGAAAAATACTGTCTTTTTCTTCAGGAATTCAGTAGGTGGAAAAATCACTATTGGGCAGGTACAGCAATATGTCTCTGTGTGACATGTCCCCACAGACATGTTCCTAGGACCCCTCCTAAAAGTTCGCCACTGTTATATTCCCAGTCCTGTAGTATACAGTAAGTCCTCACTTAACATCCTGGATAGGTCCTTGGAAACAACAACTGTAAGCAAAAACGACATATTGCATGCCATAGGAACTTAATTCTTATTTATGTCAATTAGCTTATGGTAAAATTGGTTTTGCTGCATGGTATGTTGGTTTAATGTCACTGTTTCCGAGAACCTATCAACAGTGTTAAGTGAGGGCTTACTGTATTTGATCCTGTCTTGCCATATTCTCCCTGGCTACAATTGCTTCTCACCGATGTTTACAATCTCTCAAATCCTCAGATTTGACACTACCCACTACTTTCCTAATCATAACTGTGGCTTCTTTAGACTACAGCTGTTTCTCCATGGCAACATATTATTAACCACTTTGAATAACAATACTCCTGTCTCAAATTTCCTTTACTCCTATTGAAACAGATTGATTTCAGGATAGAATTTAGATGATACTGAATAATATATAATAAGAATATGTAGGATGGCATAGGATCAAGGAGAAGTGCCAGGACCCCATGTACTGTTATCAGGGAATTCTGCCTGTAAGAGATAACGATTTAGGATGATGATTTTTTTTCTTTTGGAGATGGAGTCTTGCTCTGTTGCCCAGGCTGGAGTGCAGTGGCATGATCTCAGCTCACAGCAACCTCCATCTCCCAAGTTCAAGCAATTCTCCTGCCTCAGCTTCCTGAGTAGCTGAGACAACAGGTGTGAACCACAAAACGGAGTAATTTTTGTATTTTTAGTAGAAACGGGGTTTCACCATGTTGGCCAGGCTGGTCTCGAACTCCTGACCTCAGGTGATCCACTCACTCCAGCCTCCCAAAGTGCTGGGATTACAGGCATGGGATTACCAGCCAATGATGATGTTTTCTTTGTAAAAAAAAAATATATGTTCGGCCAGCCGTGGTGGCTCATGCCTGTAGTCCCAGCACTTTGGGAGGCTGAGGCGGGCGGATCACGAGGTCAAGATATCGAGACCATCCTGGCCAACATGGTGAAACCCCGTGTCTACTAAAAATACAAAAGTTAGCTGGGCGTGGTGTTGCACACCTAAAGTTCCAGCTACTCAGGAGGCTGAGGCAGGAGAATCACTTGAAACCGGGATGTGGAGGTTGCAATGAGCTGAGATCACACCACTGCACTCCAGCCTGGGTGACAGAGTGAGACTCCATCTCAAAATATATAGTGAATATTGTGAATACACACACACACACACACACACACACACACACACACACACATATATATATAGTGAATATTTCACTTGCAAATAGTGAAATTGAAATTCAAACCTAGGAAGGCCAGCTCCTGAGTTCCTGCTTTTAGTCATGGGTGATAAGACAAAACCCAGTGAGGATAGAGGATGGCATTCTATCTAGACCAAGGAAACAATATACTAAAGGCAGTAAAAACATTACAAAACGTGGTCTGAGTACAATAAGGCGTTCAGTATGGCAGAAGTATAAGTAGTGGTAGAAATCAGTTCATGAAGGGACTTATTTGCCAGATTTTATCTTATAGAAAATAAGGCATCGTTGAAAGTTTAAAGCAGCACAATAACATGATCAGAATTGTACTTTTGAACAATCCCCATGAAGAAAGTTGGACTGGAATGACTGAAACCAGAGGTACAGACCATTTGGATGTGTTGTGTTGTCCGACGCAGATGAGGGCTAACCAGAGCAGCAACACTAATAACGGAAGAAGAGGAGAGGAAGTTGAATGCCACAAAATGAAACCAAAACTTTTGTATTTCAAATGTTTCAACAGTATTCTAGAGGGAAGTAAGATAACAGTGTTCCTCTATTTGCCTGACTTCTTGTTGAGGAAATAGTACTCACTAAAGTCTTCAGAGTCACAGATACTGTATAGATTAGGTAAGCATGACATAACTTTTCAGACACAAGAAAGTACACAAATACTGCTTTACAGCCAACAATATTTAATGTTTCCATGTTGAAGAATAGATGTGAAAATTAAATCTTTTATAAGGTTTTTAAAAGACATGAAACATAAACCTAATTATACATAAAAGAAAATGTTAAACAAGAGCTTACTGTGATGACATTATGTATAACTTTACCTTTAAAATCTTTTCTTGAGTAGCTATTCAAAAGTGAAGACCAGCAAATTTTGTTGCTCAGATATTTCTTATGTTTTGTATATTTAAGCTCTTTATTTATTGAACAGATGTGTCATTAATTCATTTTGGAGTATCATTATCAGTAAAATTTGATTATTTTTCCCCTCAGTCATAGGTAAATCAGCTCTACCTGGAATTTCTGAAGACCCAGTTTTAGTCAATATTTTCAAAGAATGATAACATTAGAAATAAAGTCTTAATTAGGTTTACAAATATTAGCTATCAAAATTGAACCAAGACAAGATTCTAATATGTTTGTAAATAGTCAATCCACATTTATGAACATTAGCATAATTAGTGAATAGTTAAGGCAAAAGACTCTAGCAGATATAATCTATTTCCATCAACATGTTAAATGTTACAAAAGTCTAGAATATATTTTATTATTGGTAACATGAAATGATTCCAGTAAGGAATCTCTGTGTTACAGAATTTACTAAAGTGCTGCGAAAGTGTAATGAAAAATGATCCCTTGAAATAAAGTGGAAGATCAAACAAGTTTTTGCATATTTACATATTCAAATTATTATTAGTGAATTATTTGCCAAATACTCCTGAAGTTATACCTAGTTCCCATTAAATCAATGGACACTCTGTACATGAGCATATACCTTTCTTTAGAACTGTATTTTATGATAAGTCCATTTTTACTCACAGGAATTTGCTTAAACTTATACATACATTAATTATACTAAATGAAAATGACCTTATCTGAAACAAATACATTGTATAATATCAAAATGTTTTTACTTTTCTTTAAAAAAGCAAAAGTAAAAAAATAAAATCAGTTACGTCATTTATATTTGGTATACCATCTAATAGATACACAGCTTTTGAAATCTACAATATTTTACATTTTGGTCATCATTTAATGCTATTTGCATTTCTCTTGCTTTTAGATTTTAATATTTGTGATAATTTTCGTCATGTTTAACTGAAGATTTTGGGTTAAAGTTATAAACCCATAAAGTTATTTTAAAGGAATATCTTGCTTCTTTTTGACTAAATATTTCTGTAAGGGCCTAATATTTGAAAACTAACTTGTTACCTAAAGCAACTATCCTCCTTAATCATTTTTCAAATGATAGATAAATCTTTGTAATATATTTTGAAAGCTTGGTTAGTGTATTAGAAATGGACACCAGAAACTAAAAAATTTATTGCTAGAACTAGCATATACTAAAGTGAATTACTTCAAATGTTACTCTAGAGCATTTTTTTAAATAGGCGGAATATTGCTGTTCTCTCTGAAATGATCCCTTTCTATAATGATGAATTTAACACATTTTCAAAGTTTTTTAAATACTATATATAGCATTCCAGAACTAGTGAATGAATTATAAAAATTACAGATACTTTTGTTTGGGTAAAAAAAAATCTATCTTTTAATTTCTGATAGTAAAATAAGCAATCCACAAGTTAAGGTTGAAATACATAGTATTTGGACTACTGCTCTATATATTTCAAAATTCACATTTTCTATTTGTCCTAGAAAAACTTAGCCTTCTATGAAATGAATCACTTGATGATATTATCACTTTGGATATAAAATTGGCCTCAAAGTATTATAGCCTATAAGTAAATGCTTCTTTCCCCACGTGCCCCTACTCCCTGAAAAGAAAACCTACCAGTAGTCTAGTACAGTAGTGAGCAATCTTAAATTAAAAGCTATTGTTCACACAGAGCAGAGGAAGATAACTTTCATGTTAAACAGTTTTCAACATCAAACATCTAAGGAGTTATAAACTGTAAGTGAATTACCTTTAAACTCTGGTCTTTACAGTTACATCGCTTTCTGAAAGCTTTTTGGAGTGACATTATGCTACCACATTTTAAAACAGTTTGAATAAAAAATACTTTACATTGCATGAATAATAGATGAACCAGTTTAATTACATATATTAGTTCCCTTAGTATGGGAACTAAAATGCTATAGGGTCTTTCTGTTGCAAAGTAAATGCTATAAATTGAGTAAGTTTGTCTCAGAATGAAGATTACCCAAATAATTATAGCCTGGAAAGAGTGGTATACCTTCAGATGTGTTCAAGTCATGGCCCAAATACAGATTACTTTGTGTAGAACCTAGCCTATGGAATAAGCCTATTATTATTATCATTTTGTTTGAGACAGAGTTGTGCTCTGTTGACCAGGCTGGAGTGCAGTGGCGTGGTCTCAGCTCACTGCAATCTCTGCCTCCTGGGTTCAAGCGATTCTCCTGCCTCAGTCTCTCGAGTAGCTGGGATTACAGGCATGTACCACCATGCCTGGCTAATTTTTGTGTTTTTAATAGAGAGAGCATTTCATCATGTTGACCAGGCTGATCTCAAACTCCTAACCTCAAGTGATCTGCCTGCCTTGGCCTTCCAAAGTGCTGGGATTAGACATGAGCTACTGCGCCCAACCAACAATTATTTTTTAAATATAGCAAGTAATACAAGCAATAAGCAATAGAAAACTTTTCAATTAATAGAAATTAAAAGAAGTATAAATGTAATATATAATCTCAGTAATCCTAATTGCTTGCAAGTGTTCATTGGATAACAGCATAACAGCAAAGGATTCCTTTAAAATGTATTGTTTTTCTGCTTTATTTCAAATGCTGTGTGGCATAAGAACTTACCAGTCACACATCATTTTTTAGCTATGAAAAATATGAAACAAGGCATATTCTAAAGTGCTGAAGGAATTAGTTGCCCTATTAGATAACAAATACCTGGAGGAATGAACAGAATGATTTATGGTTTAAAGTGCTTGGGTCTGATCATCATTTTAGCCTCTTTGAAGGAGAACTTGTAGCCACCAGGTTGTGCCTCACTTACACCAGGCCAGGTGCCCCAGAAAATCCCATTACGGACACCTCTGTATTTTTGGTGATAATACTTGCCATTTAAGTTTGCAGAAAGACATGCATCAAACCACCAGCCTGAGCTGTAATACAGCCCACAGTTCCCAGAAGGATATCGATCATTGTCTTTATCTGGGGTGGTGAAAAACTTCAGATTGTGGTTGTAATGTTTGTTGAAACGTAAAGCATCTCCAGCTGTGCCATTGTAGTTACCAACATGTAAACGATATTTAAGAAACTCATTAGCCACGTAAAACTGATCGTACAAGGCATATAGTTTGACACCATTAAAGTCTTCAAGATCTATTCTCAGAATCATTTCCTTACTCTTGGTCAGAAGATGAATTTTATCATTCCCCAGCCAAAATTCCCTTCTGAGGTTTCCAAAGCCTACTTTGTAGTCATCCCACGTTCTGGTGAAGTTGGTGCTTCCATCAAGACGTGCCTGCAGCACTGTCCAGCCTCCCCCTGTGGTCTCCATGTCACAGTAAACTTCAAAGCTACGATTTTTGGGATCAGGCGTAACTCTGTAGGTCTCACTGCTTCTTTTGCCTATTGCATAGTAGTCAGAGCAATCTTTATATATTAGATGCTGAACTGAAGGCAGAAGAAAAGGAAGGCATTGGATCTTGTTAATAGAAACTATGCATCTGAAGAATTATTTATATGTACAAAAGCAGTTCGATAATTCAATCAATGGCAATAATGAAACTTTCCTCTACCAAACTTACTTCAACCTGTTTAGTGAATGCTTGTTAAGGCCTGAGAAGGGCCGGGTGCAGTGGCTCACGCCTGTAATCCCAGCACTTTGGGAGGCCAAGGTGGGCAGATCACAAGGTCAAGAGATCGAGACCATCCTGGCCAACATGGTGAAACCCTGTCTCTACTAAAAAATGCAAAAATTAGCTGGGCGTGGTGGCGTGCGCCTGTAGTCCCAGCTACTAGGGAGGCTGAGGCAGGAGAATTGCTTCAACTCAGGAGGCGGAGATTGCAGTGAGCCAAGACTGTGCCACTGCACTCCAGCCTGGCTCCTGGGGACAGAGGAAAACTCTATCTCAAAAAAAAAAAAGCAAAAAATAAAGAAAAAAAAAAAAGGCCTCAGAAGAAGAAACTGATGTTATAAAGCAGAAAGGATCTCTAGTATACTCTTGGTTGGTAATAATGACAGTATCAACAGAAAACAACAATAAGAAAACAATAAAAATACAGCTCTGACAAGGTAGTATTATTTAGTGAGGCCCACCTATACATTCTAAGCATGCTGCCAAAGACTGGATAACATTTTCACACTTAATCTGAACATTGACCTTATGATGTATGCATTACTGCCAGTCTGCACATGAGGATATGTAGGCATAAAGGTCAGTGGCTTGCCTAACTTCACACAAGCTTTAAATGGCAAAGCCAGGGCAGAAACTCAGGCCTGGCTGGCAAAAATCAAATTATTCCAACTCTGCTAGAACCGTATTCCATGCATACAGATGAAGCACAGGCTTCTTTCTATTTTCTTTCACCTAAAGGTATTGATTGCCTCTATTGTCAGAAGGTTTTATAGGATAGATTCCAAATGATGCATTAAAATCCTAATGCAGAGCATTGATCATAAATTCATGTTTATTTTACTTGACAACTATATAAAGAAGCTCTTGAAAAATATGTTTTTCAATAATATACCAATATTTTTACTCTGTATTTATTATCTAGGGAAGTATTTAGCCACTATTTCACATTTTGTGTTTCAAGAAAGAAACAACAGGTAATTATATTGAGGATAAGCATAGTAATCAGTTAACAAGGTTCTGTATGAATCAAAGATAGATATTTACTCCCAGATAATTTTTATTAAAATGTATGACAAATAAGGTAAGTTTAATATGAGATAACCTAAGGCATAAAAATCTATTCCTGTATATTTAGAGCTCAGAATATTCAGTTATTTCCCCCAAAATGTTTTGGAGAAAAACAGACTATAATAGAGTCTGGTTCATATCATGACAAGTTGCCATGCAGCATCTAATGTGTACGCACTGATGTCACCTAAGAGGTAAACCTGGGATTCTCAGTGTGTCAGGTACATTAAGATGCAGGTTACCAGGAGTATTAGCAACAGTGGTCCTTGAAACTATGACCCTCTCCTCCTTTACTGGCAGATCAAAGGCATTTTGCCAAAAACCATAACTTACTCTCAATAGGAATAATAGGCATTGAAATTATTATAGACAAATGTTCATAGTCAACAAGACTCACTTTCATAATTTTATGAACCATAAGAAAAGTTTTATGGATGGAGTGTGCCTGAGATACTGTCTCCAAATGAAAGTGATCCCCACCATGTCCCTTTACCCTCACATTCATGGCAAGTAGAGGTCCTAACGCAGAGATGGCTTTCCAAAGTATAAGGAGACAGTCAGCAACAGTGGTCCCAGTACCTCAGGTGAAAAGCCAAGGTTTGGGGGAGCCAATGCCACTGTTAGCTCGTGGATAGAGTAGGCGATTAAGTCTGTGGTCTTTCACATGTATTTATCAAAGTTAATTCAAGTAATTCGAATGGTGAGGACAGGTTCTACTTTTATCTGCTTGAATTCTAGCTTCAGGTAAAAGAGAAAGAAGAATATAATCTTTCCCTTAGTAGTGTGCCAAAACTCTCCGCTTAAAACATTTTTTGTGCCACCAGGTCTCAAAGCAAAAATTTTTGCACACATATGAAGCTGCTTGTATTCCATCTGTAAAATTTCCCATTTTCTCTAGATGTTTGGGATTAAGAACTGCAGATTACTTGCCAAAATCTTTCAAAGACCTCTTTAGGCATGAGAAGTGGCAGTCAGCCAATCACAAGAAAAACTGATTTCCAACAAACAAGGCACAATTGTGAATGTCACCTTATCTCTATTGCTTTCAAACACCTCATTAAAGAGACAAGTTGAATGCACTCAAACAAGAAATTCTCTCTACTTCTGCTTGCATGTAGGTCTGGCATTAGCAAATAAGATCTCAAAGTTGAAAGTGACTTCTAATGGATACAAAACTATGATTTTTGTAATTAGGTCATATGTTATTTCTGTGGTCACATTTGAGAAGATATTTTTTTCCTGTACACCTTGATGAATAAGACTGAATCTGTCATCTGTTTAACCTATTGACTCAGGTTAATGTTTATAGATACTCTAGCTACATAACATTTATGAACATATGATAAGAAAGCATTATTATACATACCTGGACGTGACTGTATTTGTTCTTGGCTGGGACACTTTGAACATTTGCCATCCAAACTATTGACGACAAATGTTAGATTTGCCACTTTGCGGTCAACATAATTTTCTATGTTGTTCATATTTACAAGATTCAGTTTCTCCAGGCGATCTTGAAGTACATTGATCTCCTCTTTGGCATTCTTCAGCTCAGAGGACAGCTTGTTAACCTCACTCTCTAGTTCTCTCACTCTGTTATCACTAACCTCTCCCGGGGCTCCTGTACTGGGTAACAGCAGTCCATTTCTGCTCGGGTCTCCGTTGTCGTCAGCTTGCAGCTTGCAGTCTTGGCAAGATTTCTTTAGACTATTTACGATTTCCTTGAGGTTCTGGACTTCTTTGAACACTTCCTCGATCCTGCTGAATTGCTTCGGGAGCTGAATCGTCAAGGGGGGCAGGCTTACCTGGTAGGGGCACTCCCCTGCCTCATCGCATTTCCCTCTGCCTTCTAGTCTCACTGGGCAAAGGTCCCTTGCTCTTTCATCCTTAATTTCCTCTGTTTCATTGTTTGCCACAACCAAAAACACGTAAGTGGCAAGGACAGCTGAGCTCAGCCAGTACCAGTTAGCCAGCTTCATCTTTACAGTGCGGCTCACCCCAGCAGGGAGTGTGCAGGGCTGGAGCTGCTTTAATAGCAGGAGCTGCCTGAGTCAGGCTTTCTGTGTTCCCAGAAAAGGGCGGGAGCGTTTTGCATCACAAGTTTTAGAAACGCACAGGAAGAGGAGATAGCCCTCATTCCCTCATCAAAGGCAGTTTGCCAAAAACTGTAACTTACTCTCAATAGAAATAATATACATGGGAATTATTATAGTGAAATGTACATAATCAACAAGACTCACTTTCATAATGTATTTTATGAACCATAAGTCTTGTATTTCTACAATAATTTGGTATTCTTATGCTTGAAGTGAATAATTATCACTGGAAAAACAGTTTTTAAAGATAAAAAGAGTTATCTAAACTGTCTAGAGAACAGAAATGTTATTAAAATTAAAATGGTCCTTTTTCTTATTTAGAATGGGGTACTGGGGAACCTGTATTTTCTTCTTGTTGGACTTTGAGGTGAAATCCTAAACTTTTAGAAGTTTCTAGGTATAACAAAGTACAGCCTTCTGACTATTGCAGTTGACTTTTGCTTCATCTACTTGAAAAAGAAAAGAAAACTAGCAGTGAAAAAAGTGCTACTTTCTATTCATTTGTTGATAACATAGTATATATAAATGTCTAAATGCCTAAGACACATTTAAAACAACATCATTGTCTTTCATCAAAACCAGTAGCTGCCTCCTGTGCCTTTCGCTGTTTTGGTAATTGTACTGTCATCTTCCACAGCTACTCAAATGTGAGTCTTTGAGCTATGCCATCTCTGTCCTGAACTTCTCTTGCCTACAGCGTCTTTGCCCTTCTTTCCACAGGTAACCGTGGCAGGCAGGCCTCTTGCTTCTATCTCCACGCTGGTTCCTCCACTTTCTCTCTGGGCCACTTGATATAGCACCTTGTTCAAAACAGGTGGCACTAATGATGATAATTTTCTAACTTTCTCCTCAGAGGCTGAGGGCAGGAAAGAGGAACAGCTTCAATTAGAGAGGCCACCTCTTAATTTGTTTTGCATATTGATATCTCATAAGATACCTTTTTTAAAAAAAGTTTTATTGCTTAAAAAATAATTTCGAAATGACTGATGGGGCAAAAATCTAAATTTTTTATTGTATTACTTAAAGTACTCTAACCGATCTCATATATATTTCTTTAAACTGATTTCCTTTGACTTTTCTATATACCCCCTTAATTTTAGCCAAATCTTACTCACATTCTCGAAATGTTGGCAGGCTTTCTTTACACTGCCATACTCAGGAGACCTGGCTTCCAACCCTAGGTCTACCTCTGGTCACATCATCTTTGTTAACCAATCAATACATAACCTTATTTTCAGTGTGTTTCTGTTTAAAGATACCTCATTTCATATATATGATGGATTCATTAACACAGAACTCATGGCCAGCAGAACTATAATCAAACCTGAAAGAAGTTTATCTAACATATGTGTTTTCTCCATAAGATAAATCACAGCCATCTTGAGCTTAAGAACTTGGGCGTGGTGGCTCACGCCTGTAGTCCCAACACTTTGGGAGGCTGAAGTAGGCGAATCACTTGAGCTCAGGATTTTGAGACCAGTCTGAGCAACATGGTGAAACCCCATCTCTATCAAAAATACAAAAAATTAGCCAGGCATGATGGTGCACAACTGTGGTCCCAGCTACTCGGCAGGTGAAGTGGCAAGATCACTTGCGCCCAGGAGACAGAGGTTGCTTGAGCTAAGATCGTGCCACTGCATTCCAGCCTGGGCAACACAGCTTGAGAGCCTGTCTCAAAAAACAAGAACGTCAAACCACCTCTAGATAGCACTTCAACACTATGCTCAGGGGCCATTTTATTATTTCTTAAAATGTCTTTTCTTTCAGCCACATTCTCCAGATGAGTCAGAGGCCATTTTAAACAGTGAAATCAGCAACAAAAAGCACAAGAATGTGAAAAACATGGCACTAACTAAATAGACTACAAAATAGATGCCAGTTTACAGTATGAGATCTAAAAGAAGGCAGAAAGTTGGCTTCTTTGACTTCAGCTGGGTATATATGTATTTGGCAAATCAACATGTTTGCCACCCTGTGCATGTCCATAGATGGATCTTGAGATCTCATAGGATTAATTTTGGGGTTACAAATAAATTTTAGATAATAGCAAATCATAAAGACAAGGTCCATGAATAATGAGGATTGACCACATATTGTTAGAAAATCCAGGGCTTTAAATTCTTGAAATTGTCTATATATTTATTCCAAGTTAAGTTGTTTAATTTGATTTTACCTGTTTATCACTTGTGTTTTAGGGGATTTTGTTTATGTCTTTCTTTGGGATTTTAAAATAGTATGTAGCCAGGCACAGTGGCTTATACCTGTAATCCCAACAATTTGGGAAGCCAAGGTAGGTGAATCACTTGAGATCAGGAGTTTGATCAGCTTAGCCAACATGGTGAAACCCCATCTGTACTAAAAATACAAACGTTAGCAAGGCAGAGTGATGTGTTCCTATAACTCCAGCTACATGGGGTTGAGGCAGGAGAATCGCTTGAACCCAGGAGGCGGAGGTTGCAGTGAGCTGAGATCACACCAGTGCACTCTAGCCTTGGTGACAAAGCGAAACTCCATCTCACCTCCAAAATAAATAATATATAAATATGAATTTATATAATATATAATTTATATAATATATATAATATATTACATGCTTATATATATGTTATATAATGTCATGCCATATATAACATTGTGAAATATGTTATATAATCCATTAACTATAAATTTAATCATAAGATATAGCTTAGAAATTTGTTTTACTATTTCAGTTTATTCATAGTAGTGTTGTTTAAACAATTGAACTACTATAGAAAAGTGAAAATATCAAACTACTAATTCCCCATTAACTAAATAATTTTATGCAAAATGCATATCTTTTAAATACTGGTCATTGCATTATTTGAAATTATTTTTTTTGAAGGTTCTTAAGTTTATCTTATGAAACAGATGTCATCATGTGAACTTTCAATAACTGTTAATTTAAAGGCCATTTCCACTGTGCTGGTAACTAAAGAAAATTTATTAAATGAAGTAGATGTTGCAGTTTTAACAGCTAATATTGAAATACATTGGTATCTCCTCATCTAAGTTCATCTAAGGAAGTCTTTTAAAACATGATTTAAAATATAGCATTCTGAGTTATAGCATTATCTTATTTTTTGTTGTTCTAGTTTGATCTTTTCTATGATTTGAGTCTTTTTCTGTTATTTGCAGTGAAAACTTTTCAGGGTTTGAAAAAACTACTTCATGATCTTTATCAATAGATGTAAAATTGCTTGGCCCTTATTTTGTTTATTTTAAACTAGCCATCATTATTTGACACAGCTTTTTCTGCTTGTGTATTTAAAACAAAATTATTTTGATAGTGTTTATTTACAGGCAGTGTTTTGAAAATTGATACAAAGTTCAGCTGCAACAATTGCTACTGCACAAGAAAATGGCAAATAGACCCATCAATTGTGTCAGTCCTATATAAATATAGATTTAAAAATAAATCACCATTTATTATGCTCATCTCAAAAAATAGATATAATAGAATGAGAAGAGCCTTAGGGTGGTAGTCATTGAATGTATGTTCTTAGCGAAGAAACTTCCAGTAACTTTCTTGCCACTGAACTAGGCCTTAAAAAACTATACCTTAAGTTTCTTGTCTGTAATATGAGATGGTCAGATTAGAGATCTGTTAGGTCCTTTTCAGGTATAACATATTATCATTCTAAATGTTATTAATTAGAAGCAATATATGGCAAAGCAAATCATCAAGATGTACCCATAAAGTCATACTGTACTTTAAATCATCAATTCCAGTAGAAAATGTACAAATCTACTTCTTTTTGGCTATTCATCCATTCAACACTTACTTCGCATTTATTGGACTGGGCTGTATACTAGCCCTGGGAATAACTAGGGTGAAAAATGGACATATCCTTGACTTTGTGGTGCCTTAAGTTGCAGATCAATACATTTCAAGCCAGACGCAGCCTTGGGCACAGGTAACATGTTTGGCCTTATAGGGGATTCAATAAGGACACCCTCAGTTCCCTTTTGCTTTGTCACATCATTAGGTTCTCCTTTTGCTAACTCCAAAATGGCCACTTTTAGAGTCATTAATTCCAAATTAGACCACAAAGGTGGCATAGTATCTACAGTCATGAGTCTATTGATGACAGGAATGTGTTTTGAGAAATGCAACGTTAGATAATTTCTTTGTTGTGCTAATATCATAGAGGGCACTTAAACCTAGATGGTATAGCCTACTATCCCTAAAGCTCCTAGGCTACAAATCTGTACAGCATGTTACTGTACTGAATACTGTATACAATTGTAACACAATAACACAATGGTATTTGTGTATCTAAACATATCTAAACAGAAAAGGTACAGTAAAAATATGATATTATAATCTTGTGGCACCACCATCCTATACACAGTTCATTGTTGACCAAAATATCTTTATGCAGTGCATGACTAACTACTGCTATGTTAGATATATGCTGCCTGGGCAGAGAAGAGGGCTTCCTGTTTCTTTCCTTCATTCTGCTTCTCTTTGTCTTTTAACCTACTTCCCTAACTACTACCACTCCAAAATCTCCCATTTACAAAGCAGAAAAATAAATGGTCTTACTCTGTCACCCAGGCTGGAGTGCATTGACATGATCTCAGCTCCCTATGGCCTTAACCTCCTGGGCTCAAACAATCCTCCCACCTCAGTTTCCAAGTAGCTGGCACTGCTGGCTATCCCACCATGCCCAGCTAATTTTTTAAGAAATGGGGTCTCACTATGTTGCCCAGGCTAATCAAGAACCCTTGGGCTGGATGAATCCTCCTGCCTTACCTCCCAAAGTGCTGTGAATACAGGACATGAAATCTGAGCAGGGACACAAAGCCAAACCACATCATTTCACCTCTAGCCCCTCCAAAATCTCATGTCTTTCTCACATTTCAAAACATAAATATGCTTTCCCAACAGTTCCCCAAAGCCCTTAACTCATTTCAGCATTAACTGAAAAGTCCAAATTCAAAGACCCATCTGAGACAAGGTAAGTTCCTTCCACCTATGAGCCTGTGAAATAAAAAGCAAGCTAGTTACTTCCAAGATACATGAGAGTACAGGCATTGGGTAAATACACCCCTTCCAAGAAGGAGAAATCAGCCAAAATAAAGTAGGTACAGGTCCCATGGAAATCCAAAACCCAGCAGGGCAGTCATTACATCTTAAAACTCCAAAAGAATCTCCTTTGATTTCATGTCTCACACCCAAGCTACACTGACATAGGGGTGGGCTCCAAGGCCTTGGGCAGCTCTGCCCTTGTCACTCTGCAGAGTACAGCCCCTGTGGCTGCTTTCATGGGCTGGCATTGAGTGCCTGCAGCTTTTCCAGGTCCATGGTGCAAGCTGTTGGTAGATCTACTATTCTGGGGCCTGGAGGACAATGGCTGTCTTCTTGCAGCTCCACTAGGCAATGCCCCAGTGGGGACTCTGTGAAGGTTCCAACGCCACATTCTCCCTATAAACTGCCCTATAGAGGTTCTCCATGAGGGCTCCACCCTTGCATCAGACTTCTACCTGGACATCCAGGCATTTCCATACATCCCTTGAAAGCTAGGCAGAGGTTTCAAAACCTCAACTCTTGCCCTCTGCACACTGGCAGGCCCAACACCACATGGAAGCCATCAAGGCTTGGGGCTTGTATCCTCTGAGGCAATGGCTCATGTTGTACCTTGGCCCTTTTAGCCATGACTGGAGCTAGAGCAGCTGGGACACAGGGTACCATGTCTCAAGGCTGCACAGAGCAGTGGACCTCTGGGCCTGGTCCACGAAACCATTTTCCCTCCTAGTCCTCCAGGCCTGTGATGAGAGGGGCTGCTGTGACAGTCTCTAAAATGCCCTGGAGACATTTTCTTCATTGTCCTGACAATTAACATTTGGTTCCTCTTGTGCAGTTTCCCACAGCCAGCTTGAATATGTCCCCACACACTGGAGTTTTCTTTTCTACCACATGGTCAGGCTGCAAATTTTCTAAACCTTTATGCTCTGCTTCCCTTGAAATATACATTCCAGTTTCAGATAGTCTGTTGGCGTGCGCATATGAGTGTATGCTGTTAGAAGCAGCCAGGGCACATCTTAAATGTTTTTCTGCTTTGAAGTTTCTTCCACCAGATACCCTAAATCATCTCTCTCAAGTTCAAAGTTCCACAAATCCCTAGAGCAAGGGCACAATGCCACCAGTCTCTTTGCTAAAGCATAGCAAGAGTGACCTTTACTCCATTTCCCAATAAGTTCTTCATTTTCATCTGAGACCTCCTCAGCCTGGACTTCACTGTCCATATCATTATCAGCATTTTGGTCACAACCATTCAACAAGGCTCTAGGAAGTTGCAAACTTTTCCTCATCTTCCTGTCTTCTTCTTAACCCTCTAAACTGTTCCAACCTCTGCCCATTACCCACTTCCAAAGCTGATTCCACATATTTAGGTATCCTTATAGAAATGCCTCACTTCTCGGGTACCAATTTTCTGTATTAGCGCATTCTCACATTGCTATGAAGAATTACCTGAGACCAGGTAACTTATAAATAAAAGAGGTTTAATTGGCTCACAGTTCCACAGGCTGCACAGGAAGCATGGTTAGGGAGGCCTCAGGAAATTTACTATTATGACAGAAACCAAAGAGGAAGCCAGCATGTCCTATATGGCTGGGTAGGAGGGAGAGAATGTGAAGGGGGAAGTGCTACACACTTTCAAACAACCAGATCTCATGAGAACTCACTATCATGAGAACAGCAAGGGGGAAATCTTCCCCCAGAATCCAATCACCTCCCACCAGGTCCCTCTACCAACAGTGCAGATTACAATTCAGCATGAGATTTGGTCGGGGACACAAAGCCAAACTATATCAATCTTCTAATAGTTTTTAATTTTTTTAAATTGTGAGATATATTAGATATACATTAAAGTATGTATAAAAGTATAATTCAGGTCAAATACCCAAGTAACCACCACCCAGGTCAAAAAATTAAACAGTAGCTCTCAGTAAGTCCTCTTATGCCCCCTTACCCACTTTAACATAGCTACTATCCTAACTTTTATTGTCATTTTTTTTCTTGTAGTTCTTCATAGTTTTACCACCTAAGCATGAATCTCTAAACACCTTTTGCTGTGCCTATTTTTTAAACTTGATATGAACAGAATCATATAAAATGTACTTTTTATGTCTGGATACTTATATTTGTGAGAGCCATCAATATTATTGCATACATTTTTCTGTTGTATGTTTAGACCTCTATTTATCCATTTTATCTTCAATTGACATTAGCAGTGTTTCCAGTTTTCAACTATTAAATATAATGCTACTTGAGCATTCTTGTACATGTCTCTCCATATACTTGTACATGTACCTTGAAGGGTTATTCACCAAGGAATGGAATTGCTTTGTTACAGGGTTTATACTGCTTCTAATTTATTTTTTTATTTTTATTTTTATTTTTTGAGACAGAGTTTCACTCTGCCACCCAGGCAGGGGTGCAGTGGTGCGATCTCAGCTCACTGCAATCTCCACCTCCTGGTTCAAGCTATTCTCCTGCTTCAGCCTCCAGAGTAACTGGGATTACAGGTGTGCACCACCATGCCCAGCTAATTTTTTGTATTTTTAGAAGAGCTGCAGTTTAACCATGTTGGCCGGGCTGATCTTGACCTCCTGACCTCAAGTGATCCACCCGCCTTGGCCTCCCACAGTGTTGGGATTACAGACATGAGCCACCATGCCCAGCTGCTTCTTCTACTTTAAAAGAGGAGCTTTTTCAGTGTATTTACAATATGCCTTCCCATTGCTCTATATCCTTGACACTTAGTACTCTCAGTTGTATATCATTTCATACCTTTTATTTTTTCATGTCAAAGTATGCCTACATAATAACTTTAATGGGTATATAGTCTAAAAGTGGCATTATGATTTATTTAACCAGTCCCTTATTAGTAGACATTTATATTACTTTCAAATTTTCACTGTCCATTACCCAGTTTCACTGCTATAGTACCTCTCATTTTTATATTCATACAAATACATGTATATATACACATATGTACATATATACATGTTCATATACAGACACATATATATCCCTGGAAAGTGTAGACTATTTCCTTGAGGTAAAGTCTCAGAAGTAAAGTTGCCAAACTCAAAGCGTATATACCTTTATGATGCTTGAAACGGTCACATAGCCTATTACCAAAAAAAGCTATGAGTATTTAAATCCTCACCAAAAGTATATGTATTTATTTTCCCACACTTTCATTAAAACTGGGTATTATATCAAAGGGATCCATGCACTCCCATGTTTGACAGCACTGTTCACAACAGCAAAGACATGGAATCAGCCTAAGTGCCCATCAACCCTTACGTGAATGGATAAAGAAAATGTGGTATATACATACAACTGAATACTATTTAGCTATAAAACAATGAAATCATGTCATTTGCAGCAACGTGAATGGAACTGAAGGTCATTATGTTAAGTAAAATAAGCCACACACAGAAAGACAAATACCACATGTTCTTACTCATATGTGGAAGCTAAAAAGTAGGTCACATGGAGGTAGAGAGTGGAATGAATGGTAAATACTAGAGCCTGGGACTGGTGTTGGTATCTACCATTTCCGTGGGGACTGCAGGGATGAAAAGAGGTCAGTTAATGTACAATTGAATAGTTAGATAGAAGGAGTAAGTTCTAATGTTTGATAACAATGTAGGGTGACTATAGTTAATGACAATGTGTTAAGTTATACTTTCCAAAATAGCTAGAAGAGACCTGAAATGCACCCAGTACATAGAAATGATAAACACTTAGGTGATGGATACCATAAATACCCTGACTTGATCATTACACATTCTATGCATGTAACAGGATTTCACATGTACTCTGTAATTATGTACAAATATATCAAAATTTTGATTTTTTAAAAACTGGGTATGGTCATTTTTATAAAACTTGTCCAGCTGGGTACAGTGGCTCATGCTTATAATCCCAACACTTTGGGGGGCAAGGGCAGGGGGATCGCTTGAGCCCAGGAATTTGAGACCAGCCTGGGAAATACGGAGAAATCCCTTCTCTACAAAAAATACAAAAATTAGCCAGTCATAGTAGCATGCATCTGCTGCCCCAGCTACTCAGGAGGCTGAGGTGGGAGGATCACTTGAGCCCAAGAGATTGAGGCTGTAGTGAGCTCTGATTGCACCACTGTACTCCAGCCTGTGCAATAGAATGAGACTCTGTCTCAAAAAAAATGGACGCCATATACTCGTCCAGTATTATATGCCAAAAATAATAAGCAATTTCTTTACATTTTAATTTTCTGGACTATTAGTGAAGTTAGACAATTTTTCATTTAATTAATCCTTTGTAAAAGCATTTGCATGTCTTCTTAGGTTTGACATTTGATTTTTTTTTTTTTTTTTTAAGCAGAGTCTCACTCTGTAGCCCAGGCTGGAGTGCAGTGACATGATCTCAGCTCATTGCAACCTCCGCCTCCTGGGTTCAAGTGATTCTCCTGCCTCAGCCTCCCGAGTGAGTAGCTGGGACTACAGGCATGTGCCACCATGCCAGGATAATTTTTTATATTTTTAGTAGAGACTAGGTGTCACCGTGTTAGCCAGGATGGTCTCAATCTCCTGACCTCCTGATCCACCCACCTGGGCCTCCCAAAGTGCTGGGATTACAGCCGTGAGCCACTGCATCCAGCCAACATTTGATTAATGCTCCTACTGATTTACAGAAATCTTTAGATATTGCATTTCATATTTATTAATCTTTTTCTTATGTTTCCATTCCAATGTTACAGTCAGATAAAAAACAACCTATATTTTTCTCTGTTCTTTTTGTGGTCATAGTTTCTGTTTACATTTTAATACTCTAGAATTTATTTTTAAGTGTAAGGTAGAAACCCAGCCACTTTTGGGCAAATGATAGATGAATTCCATCTTTTCCTGCACTATCTCAAAACGGCACATTTGATCATATATTGAATAATATGTAAATTAGGTCTGTTTCTGAGCTTCCTACTTCATTACATTGATATGCTGTTTATTCTGTTGCTACTATCATCCTGCTTACATATCATAGAGTTATAATGCATCTTAAACCTAAAAGAGAAAATTTATACTTACTGTTTTTTTAAGATAGTAATTATTATTCTAACTGCATTTTATAACCACTTTTATGTTCCAAAAATTCTACTGATTAAGAATAATTGGCCTATTTAGAAGTATTTTGTGTTATCCTTGGACGTTTGTTCAGATCTTTTGTTTCCCATATACTTTTATAATTTTCTTTATATGGATGTTTAATGTTTCTTGGTATGTTTACTTCCAGATTTTTTTTATCTTACCCATTACTATTATGAATAGGATTTTTTCTTCAATATGTTTTTAAACTTGTTATTCTTATTAAACAGGAAAGCTGTAATTTGTATATTTATTTTTTAAATGGTCACCTTACTGTACTATAATACTATTTTGTATTTTTCATGTAGGCATTTATATCTGCTACAGATGATGGTCATTTGTTCTTTTCCATATGTACGCATGATTTTCTGTCTAAGTGCCTTGGTAAACATTTTCTGAATTTTATGCAATGATTATGCTCATAACCGGCACCCTTTCCTTGTTTCTTATTTTAATGGAAACGCTCCTAGAGTTTCACAGTTAACCATGACACTGGCTATTTGTTTAAAGTTAGTGTTTAAAAGAGTAAATAGGCCAGACATGGTGGCTCACGTCTGTAATCCCAGCCCTTTAGGAGGCTGGGGTGGGCAGATCACTTCAGGTCAGGAGTTCAAGACCAGCCTGGCCAACATGGTGAAACCCCATGTTGGCTAAATATACAAAAATTAGCCAGGCGTGGAGGAGTACACCTGTAATCCCAGCTACTCAGGAGGCTGAAGCAGGAGATTCACTTGAATCTGGGGGGTGGAGGTTGTAGTGAGCCAAGATCATGCCACTGCACTCCAGCCTGGGTGACATAGCGAAACTGTGTCTCAAATAAATAAATAAACAATTTTAAAAAAGAGTAAATTCTGCATGGTTATTGGCTAAGCCTGTAAGTATCATTAGCAAAGTCTAGCCTACATGGCAAGAGATAAGGTAATATAATAGAAAATTTTGTTTGAGGCAGGACCATTTGTCCCATAAAATTTTTCATAATCTGGATTTTACTTCATGATAAATCTGTATTTCCATTATATTCATAGAGCCTTAGTGCATAAAGGTTTGATCCAGGTCACATTTAAATTTTTATTTTATTTTATTGCCAAGGCTACTTTCTAGGTGGTGCCATAAACTTTGTTTTTGTTGTTGTTCAAGCTTTTATTAAATTTTTTAATTGTCACATGTACATATGTATGGTTTACATAGTGATGGCTTTTTGTTTGGTGGTGGTGGTGCTGGGAGCTGTTAGAGGCAAGGCCTCACTCTGTCATCCAGGCTGGGGTACAGTGGAGCAATCACAGTTCACTGCAGCCTTGACTTGCCAGTATCAAGCATCCTCCCACCTTAACCTCCCAAGTAGCCAAGTCCACAGCTGTGCACCACTATGCTTGGCTAATTTTTTTTTTAACTTTTAACTTTTAGTAGAATCAAAGTCTCACCACATTGCTCAGGCTGGTCTTGAACTCCTAGTTTCAATCAATTCTCCTACCTCAATCTCCCAAAATACTGGGATTACAGACATGAGCCACCTTGCCCTACCCATAGTGATGTTTTGATACATATAATGTATAGTAATCAGATCATGTTAATTTGCATACCTGTCACCTCAAACATTTTTCCCTCCCCCCTCCCACTTTCCTTCCTTCCTTCCTCTTTTTTTCTTTCTTTCTCTTTCTTTCTCTCTTTCTTTTTCTCTTTCTTTCTTTCTCTCTTCCCCCCTCCCTTCCTCCCTCCCTCCCCCCTGCTCTCTCACTCTCTCGCTCTTTTTCTCTCTTTCTTTCTTTGAGTTGCAGTCTTGCTCTGTCACCCAGGCTGGAGTGCAATGGTATGATCTTGGCTCGTGCAACTTCTGCCTCCCGGGCTCAAGCAATTCTCCTGCCTCAACCTCCCAAGTAGCTGGGATTACAGGCACACACCACCACGCCAACTCATCTTTGTATTTTTAGTAGAGATGGGGTTTCACCATATTGACCAGGCTGATCTCAAGCTCCTGACCTTGTGATCCGCCCACCTTGGCCTCCCAAAATGTTGGCATTACAGGCGTGAGCCACTACACCCGACCAATTTCTTTCTTTTTAATTATTACTTTGAAGTCAGAGGCTACATGTGCAGGTTTGTTACACAGGTATATTGCATAATGCTGGGTTTGGCGTTCTATTGAACCCATCACCTAAATTGTGAAAATAGTACCCCATACGCAGTTTTTAAATCTTCGCTGCCATTCCTCCCATTCTGAGGTCCCCACTGTCCGTTGTTTCCATCTTTATGTCCATGTGTACACATTGTTTAGCTCCCACTTATAAGTGATAAAATGCAGTTTTTGATTTTGTTTCATACACGTAGAATAATGGCCTCCAGCTTCATTCATGTTGCTGCAAAGGACATGATTTCATTCTTTTTTATGACTGCATAGTATTCCATGATGTATATGTACCACATTTTCTTTATCCAGTCCTAATTGATAGACACTTAGGTTAATTCCATGACTGCTATTGTGAATAGTGCTGCAGTAAATATAAGAGTGCAGGTGTCTTTTTGATAGAATGATTTCTTTTTCTTGGAGAATCCCAGTACTGGGAGTACTGGGTCAAAGGGTGGTTCTATTTTTAGTTCTTTGAAAAATTTCCATGCTGTTTTCTACAGGGGCTGAACTAACTTACATTCCAACCAACAGTGTAAAAGGATTCCTTTTTCTCCACATCCTTGCCAACATGTTATATTTTGACTTTTTAGTAATAGTCATTCAGACTGGTGTGAGATGGTATCCCATTGCGGTTTTCACTTGTTTTTCTCTGATGATGACAAGCTTTTTTTCATATGATTAGTTACTCATATGCCTTCTTTTGGGAAGTGTTTGTTCATGTTCTTTGCCCACTTTTTAATGAGGTTATTTGGTTTTTGCTTGTTCACGTTCCTTATTGATTCTGGATATTTGTCCTTTGTCAGCCTGATCATTTGCAAATATTTTCTCCGATTCTGTAGATTGTTTATTTTGTTAATTGTTTCTTTGCTGCACTGAAGTCTGTTAGTTTAATTAAATTTCATTTGTCAATTTTTGGTTTTGTTACATTAGCCTTTGAGGTCTTAGTCACAAATTCTTTTTCTAGTCTAATGTTCAACAGTTTTATTTTAGGATGCGTATAGTTTAAGGTCATAGATTCAAGTCTTTAATCCATCTTGAGTTAATTTTTACATATGGTGAGAGCCAGGGGTGCAGTTTCATTCTTCTGCATATGGCTAGCCAGTTTTTCCAGCACCATTTTTTTAGTAGGGTGTCCTTTCCCAGTTGTTTATTTTTGTCAGCTTTGTTGGAGATAGATTGGTTGTAGCCTATGGCTTTATTTCTGAATTATCTGTTCTGTTCCATTGATCTGTATGTCTATTTTTGCATCCAGTACCATGCTATTTTGGTTATTAAAGCCTTGTAGTATAGTTTGAATTCAGAAAATGTGATGCCCCTTGGTTATATGAACTTTCATCAGGAGGCACATGATACTGGTTGTCTGCCTTTTAGTGATGTTACCTGCCATTGATAATCCTTGCCTGGGTCTACTAATTCCATTGGGATTTTAAATTACAATATTATAATACTATTATTTTCTCTTCATTTATTAATAAGAATGCTTCTAAAAAGAGAAACTTGAACTCAGTTGTCTGGTTACCCTGTTGTAGAAGCATGATAAATACTTGATTTTCAAGTGTTCAAAATGCTTAATTGATTCCCCAGCATCCTTCAAAGGTGAAAGGTGTTGTGGGTTTTTTTTTAAGTATTACTGTGAACACATTTACTTATACATAGTTATTACAATCCTTTGTAGTTGTTAGCTCAATGACAGTCCTCCTGGCACATTTTTGGGTAGTGGGAGCCTTTTGACATGACTCTGATTCTCTTTGACATGACTCTAGTAGTCTTGGGTAGACTTTTTGCTTTCTGATGTGACAGAAGCATTTGAGGCTCATTTGTTTTTACACTTGAAACTTGGAATCAGTCATTTCTCCAAAGAAGTCCCCCATTTTTCTTCAAGTGAGAAGTGGTATTTAGAGACTAGAATCTGGGAATAAGAGGTACTCATTGCTGCTAGGTTGATCTTTGTTTCTATGCCATTTTAATGGACAGAACTAGGAAAGATAGATTATGTATATATAAAATACACCATGATATTGACAATTCAAAATCAGTAATTACAACAAGGAATTTACTTAACCTCTTCAATCTTATAGATGTCTCTTTTCTCTACATCAAAATCCTGGTTTTCAATGACATTATATAATTATTCATTTACTTTATCCCACAGTGTACACATAACTGTTTCAGAATAATGCTACTACCAACAATGTGATTATAGAAAAATAGTTGCAGGTTTTTTTGTCCTTAGGGTAAAATCTACTTAGGATTCCTAGTCAAGTTGGAATGGTTCCTTTCCATGAAGTTACACTCCAACTCAATACATAGTTACATTCAATTGGTTTATTCTTTCAAATTTTAATAATTGCTTCTTAACAAAGTACTACATTCTTCTAGATCGTATCTACAAAACAAAGTATACAGGTATTGATCGACTTACCACCTATGCAATTTACGACCATGCGACTTTACGACCACAATCGCTAGCCACGACTGCTCCGCGTCTGGCAGCGCAAACGTTGCCCAGCTGGGCGTACGACAGTGCGGACCAGCTTCCGGCAGCACTACCATGTATATGTATATATAAATTATAAAGCAAGGTCCCAATCTCAAATGCCCACAAGGCCCATAAATACATCATGAGTGAGTCAAATAGTTGTCTTGGTATGTGTGCACACATTGAATAAATGGGGCAGGCAGCCTGTGCCCCTTTTTAAAAGGGCACTCATATAGTAACTCTGAAAGTCAGTCTCTGCTGAATGCTAATTGATTGTTGCATTTGCAACAACGAATCCAGTGGAATATGAATCCAGTGTCATCAAGTTTAATAATTTTTAAAGTGGAAAACTCAGATTTTTAAGGTAAAATCTACCAATTTTTTTTTTTTTTTTTGGCAGTGTCTCACCCTGTCACCAGGTTGGAGTGTGGCGCAGTCACACCTCACTGCAGCCTCCATGTCCCAGGCTCAAGCAATCCTCCCATGTCAGCGCCCTAAATAACTGGGACTACAGGTGTGCGTTACCATACCCAGCTAATTTTTTATTTTTTGTAAAGATGGGCTCCCGCTATGTTGCCTAGTCTGGTCCCTAACTCCTGAGCTCAAGTGACCCTGCCTCCTCAGCCTCCCAAAGAGCTGAGATTATAGGCATGAGCCACCATGCCTGGCCCCAATTTTTAAATGTTGCCAATGAATTCTCCAATTTTTTTTTAATCTTGTGCACACTAAAAACACCTGCAGAGTGTATTTATACTGTTGGTTACTCGTTTACAATCTCTGGCATGAAATATACTACTATGACACGAGAAAGGTATATCTTACATATTTTAAGAGATTTAAATACTATCTTACCTTTTTCTGATATAGAAATCTGTAGAAATTGTTTATATATCCTTAAACTGTTATAAACTATCAGTAATAACTGGAAATGTGGCATTTCCATGAAATGAGGCAATTTATGTTTGCCAGAAAACACATTAAAATATTTTGTAATCATCTATTTTGTGAACTAGAAACAGCTGTGTTTGGTGAAGTGTTTGTTAGAATCTACTTTTTAAACTTAAAAAATTATTTCTACTTTGCTTAGGTATCAAAGTTTAGTATCAAATGAAAAAGTTAAAATTATACTTTGTGATATATGGTTTTCTCTGCTTTTTCAAAAGCCAAGAGAAGCTAAAGAACTGTGTCTCTAAATACAGAAAATAGATTTCTTGGTAAACTGTTAATTTCTGAATATTCCACCCTTTTCCAAGGAAATTCCAGGATAATCTGTTATGAAATTATGATGGGTGATAGCTATTTTCTGTTACAAGTGAATTACAGCATTTAAAGAAATTTATAAGATAGCTAACTGGTTCACATTAATATATAAACTGAAAGATTCTGAGGCTCTAACTTTAGAACTTTTAAATGCAAATCTTTATAATACCCATTTAGTTATTTTAAAAATTCTGTTCTTCTACTCACCAAATAGTTTTAGGATTCAAATACTCAGGTGTTGAATTTTCTGCTTCACTCAGGGATTTGAATCTCTTTAATACTTAAATGCAGCCCACCAGTCTACTGAAGTGGTTTCTGTTGAGTAAGTGTGGGCTGAGTTGTGTGTTGTTGGAGGCAGATCACGTTGCATTGAAGACTGTATTAGTCCAGTTTCCATTGCTATAAAGGAATACCTGAGACTGGGTAACTGACAAAGAAAAGAGGTTTAATGGACTCGTAGTTCCACAGGCGGTATAGGAAGCATGGAGGCATCTGCTTCTGGGAAGGGCTCAGGGAGCTTTTACTTGTGGTGGAAGGCAAAGTGGGAGTAGGCATCTTACACGGTAGGAACACGAGCAAGACAGAGAAGGGAGAGGTGCTGCACAGTTTTAACCAACCAGAGCTCATGAGAACTCTATCACCAGAGAGCACCAAGTAGATGGTGCTAAACCATTCATAAACGATCCACCCCCATGATCCAGTCACCTCCCGTAAGACCCCACCTCCAACACTGGGTAATACAGTTCAACGTGAGATTTTTGACAGGGACACAGATTCAAACCATACCATTGACTTTCCCTGGATAGCAGTGTCAGGAGGAAGTGTTTGACAGGTTTTCATTCAAAAGTTTTTAATATCCTTTCCAAACTATATAGTGAGTGTGTATTCTACATACAGTCAACCAATCCATAAATCACCCATGATAAATATTGAATTTATATTCTTTTTCCTTCATACACAGGCAAGCACATATACACACTGTTTAATCTGCTGGTGTTGCTTCTATGACTGGCCCAAATCACCTGTGGATGTGGAAAGGGAGCACCACACATTGAGATTTCCTTTAGTGATATGCTCAACCCTTCATGCTGCAGCCCCATCCCACTACATGCCCATAGAGTCTTCAGGCATGTGCTGAGTACCTGGTGTGTGACATGTACCGTGCAGGGTTCTTAGGACGCCAGAGTGATCCCTGCCTTCAGAGGGATTCCTGCCTTCAGAGGGATTCCTGCCTTCAGGGGGATCATTCTAGTGTCCAATTCCGACGTGATGGACAGACATGTGAGTCCTTCAGGGATCTCTCTGAAGGCAGGGATCATTCTAGTGTCCAGTTCCCATCTGATGGACAGACATGTGAGTATGGTTTCAACACATCAAGATAAGTGCTGTCATGGAGGAATGGATGAGAGATGGTGGCCTCATTCATTCAACATTTTCGAGTGCCTGAGTGTCAGGCAGTGTTCTGCCTAAAATGAAATACTTGCAGAAAACATAAAATGGGTCACACCTGAGTTCTGAGGCTTGGCCTGTATTTACATGACAAATGAGAATTTTAGTGAACAAAACTGAATGTCTTCTATACACTAGCTATACATGAGCCAGAAAATGATATTGAGGGGAAAAGTACATTTACAGCAGAATCAAAAAGAATATAGTACTTGGGAAATAATTTAACAAGGAGAAGATTCATCCACCTATGCAGCCGGGATTTCAAGCCCCCTTACCAGTGAATTAGGAAGAGTAGAACTCAAACATCCTCATATTCTGCTCCCAAGTTCCATTTATGGTATCATTGGGGAAGTTCAAATTGCAATTTTGAGTTTTTGTTCTTTTTTAAAGACGACTTCTGTGAGTGGCTGTGAAAGGCTTCACTGTTCATCACAGTCTGCCTCCCAGAAGGGAAAGTGAAGGGCACTCCAGGATGCCTCCATGCTAAATGCACTATTATTGATGCATACTGGAAAGAACATGGGTGAAATAGCATCTTCAGAACGTGAAGGTGGGGCACCAGGGCTCCCAAACTTTGTTGTGGGGAGTACCTCTGTCCCCAAACTGAAACCTCACAGCCTAGAGCTGGTGTACCCTGACTGACAGACAGCTAAGAAGGGAAGTGCTCTCAGCATATAAGAGGGGGCCTGAAAGGTGGATGTCCATAACCACTCTGGAGCATAGAAAGCAGCCAGACCCAGGGATCCAACCCACTGCTCTCTGGGCTTACCTACATTTGCAATGACAGCCCCTTAGGACAAGGTCACGGAAGTGATTTTTGTCGGTGATGAACAAAGTGAGGTGACAAATGACCAGCTAAGGACACCTTCTTCGTACATGTGTAGCCCTTGTATGAGAGATGCTCTGATCTCTGAGGGCTTGGGCTCCATTTCCGGTTTCTCACTGCCTGAGCCCACTCTAGGCCTTCACAGGTGCACTGGAGGTGGAGCCTCTGCCTAGGAAGGACAAAATGCTGATTAGTCTGTCAACTCCAGCAACAGAATTCCTTTTGGGACCCAGGCCACTCCCTGCCTCTGCCCCTACTCTTCTTGTCCATGTTTTGTGCCTTTATTCCAGTGGTTTTATCTTGGCTCTGTTTCCTGACTCCGACTGTGCTCTGATCCTTATGTGAATATGCTTCACGGCTTTGGCCCTGTTAGATTCTTTGCTGTTACCATTGGTTCCCTCTTTGAAGTTCTGACAGAGGCATCTGGGTTTCAGTCTGGCTCATTTCCTGCCTCTCAGGCTCACAGCCACTCCAGCCTTCTGCCATCTCCCCCAAGGATCCTTGGAGATAGAGAGGAAATAATTTTACACATGGGTTAAATGGTTGTTAAAGGTCTCAGCAACTGCAGTTTCACTGGGACAAATGTTCTTTAAAGGGAATGAAACTTCTTGGCATGGATGTGTTTGGGCATGCTTTTATTTATTTGACCATATGTTTATCTTAAAATTGCAACTTTGAAGTCATACACGAGGCTAAGCACCTGCATTGCTCACCCACCATGCCCATCACATTTGCTGTCTTAACTCTTGGGAGGCCTCCTTTGACCTCCCCCTCACATTCCTATGGTCACCACCAAAAGAAGGAACAAACAGCTGTGAGAGAACAGTCCCAGAGCTCTCGGCTCATCCTGTGAACCTTGCCAACCACACAGAAGGGAGAAGAAAGCTGAGAGCAAGGCAGCCAGTTTTGTATGGCATACTCTGCTCTTCCAGGCCTATGAACAGGCCAAATGACATTACCCTGCCCCACCTCTTACATTTGCCTTCTGTGACAGATAAGTTCCAGTGGAAGTAAGTGAATAAAAATTAGTTCTTCCAACTGCATCATTGGTTTTAAGATAAGCGTAGATCAACAACAGCTTAATGGAAATTACTGAGCACTTACAAGATGTCAAATTATATGTGAGGACTCAAAGATGAATACAGCAGGGTTTCTGTTATCAAGCAGTGCACAGTCTAATGGGGGTGGTAAATGTTAAAACATATGTTGACCACAGTGTACAATGCATGCAATAATAGAGGCAGCTGAAAATATAGTAGCAATAGGGAGAACTCATCAATTCTGCTTTGAGGTGTCACTTGAAGGAGCCACAGGTTTGGGAGTGTAAGAGATAAGAGAAGTAGATAAGAGAGAGAAGAAATCTCGCCCCGGGATCCTTGGAGGTAGAGGGGAAATAATTTTACACATGGGTGAAATGGTTGTTAAAGTTCTAAAGGAAGAAATTGCACATGGGGAGAAATAACATGTAAAAACATGGTATGGTTTGGGAACTGTATTAGTTTTCTGTTGCTGCCGTAACACAAACTTAGTGGCTAAACACAAATTTACCATCTAATAGTTCCATAGGTCAGAAATCCAACCTCAGCCTCAACTGGCTGAAATCAAAGTGTAATCATGGCTACATTCCTTTCTGGAGGCTCCAGGGGAGCATTTAGTTCCTTGCCTTTTCTAGCTTCTGGAAGCCACCTATGTTCCTTGACTCATGACTGCCCTCCTCCATAGTCAGCAACAGTGGGTCAAGTCCTTCTCATATTTCAGATCTTTTCTCCTCCTCTTTTCATTTCCTCTGTCTAATCCCTCCAGGAACAATTCTCTGCCTTTAAGTACTCACATGATTAGATTGGGCTCAACTTGATAATCCACAATAATCTCCCCATCTCAAGGGGCCACATTCTTAATCACATTTGCAAAGTCTCTTTTGTTGTCATGTAAAGAAAGCCATCCACAGGTTCCATCCTGGAGGATAGTGAGAATCACTCTACCCACTGTAGGAACTGTAGTTGCTTTTATAGAACTGAAAGCATCCTGGGAGATTAAGAGAGGGAGGAGACAGGTTTGGAGAAGGCGGCAGCTACCATATAATGAAGACCCTTGTACGTTTCATTAAGGAGCCTAGACTTAATTCTGAAGGTGATGAGGTCCTTTGAAGGGTCTTAAAGCAAGGTGAGAATTGTTTTGGATGGAGCATTCTGCAGGCAGCATGCAGGACAGACTCAAGGACAAGTGAGGAAGTTCTCAGTCAGTTTGCTAATTTGATGGTGTACTGGTGTTCTGGTTACTACAGGCTGGTGAGTGATGAAAGGGGAGGGAGTGAAAGGGACAAAGCAGAGGCGACTGTTTTGAGAAGAATTGAAATGAAAAGTAGGAGAGAAAGAAGATAATTAAATTTGAGCACAATGCCCAAAGTGGATTTTGTCTCATTTGTTTTTGAAATGAGAAAGATGAGCAAACTTATAGGTTGAAGATAACGATAATGATTATATAAAATAGCTAACACCGATTAAGACTGTATTCGTGCTCTAAGATAATATATTAAATATGTGCATTAGTTCATTTTTTGTCTCTCTCTTACAACTGAAGAAACTGAGGCAAGGACTAGTTAAGTATCACTCCAAGTTATATAGCTTTAAAAAAATAGCAAAGCTGGTCAGGCATGGTGGCTCACACCTATAATTCCAGCACTTTTGAGGAGACCAGAGCAGGAGAATTGCCTGAGACCAGAAGTTCAAGACCAGCCTGGGCAAAATAGCGAGACTACATCTTTACAAAACATTTTGAGAAAACCTAGTGGGATGTGATGGTGCACACCTGTAGTCCTAACTACTTTGGAAGCTGAGGCAGGAGTATCACTTGAGCCACAGGAGTTTGAGGCTGCAGTGAGTTATGATTATATCACTGTACTCCAGCCTGGGCAACAGAGCAAGACCTTGTCTCTTAAAAAAAAAAAAAAAAAAGAAAACCAAAACTAGCAGAGCTATAATTCAAACCAAAATCTACTTGACTGATGATATACTTGAGTACTAGACTATGCTAGCCAGTAAAGAGGAAGAGGTAGAGATTAAAAGGAGAGAAGCTATCACTGATGACTCAATGCCTAGGAAAAAGTAGGAGAGCATGTATTTGAAAGCACAGGTGGATGTATTGCTTATAACCAGGAGGAAAGGAATATGTGGCCTAATATCTTCTGTGAATGAGTTAAGTGTGTGAGAAAGCTAAAGCTTGAGATAAGAAGCTATGGGAAAAGTCAAAGGAGTGAGGAAACAGTGTTGAGAGCTCAGCTGCATTTGGAAACTACTTCAAATGGCTATGTCATTTATTTCCAGTAGTGAGAGGGGAGCGGGCAAAAGGGAGATGAGAGTGGTAAGGATTTGTGCTTTCAAGTTTATATTACCTTCCAAAGCATGCCAACCATTCCTTAGAATGAAGCCATCCCAATAGGTAAGGTCAAAGAAATCACAAGGACAGGGTAGGCTAATAGTTACGATTACCTTGGACAAATCCAGGTTCCCTGCACACACCAGACAAACACCTAATTGTTTCCTCATGCTGACCCCCTTCCAGATAAACGCACTTGGTGAAAGCTCTTACTGAGTTGTTACTTTCCTTGGAATGTCCTAGAATTTCAATTTTTGACATTTTTTCCATATTATTACATATCATCCATGAATCATGAACTCTTTTTAAACTATCTCTAGAGTAAATGTTTCCTTCCAGTCACACAATTGCCAACAGGGCAATTCAGTAACACAGAATCTATTGTGAAATCCTATTTATAAACTTATGACATTATAGCTAACCTCTCATTGTGTATACTCTTTGACAATTTACAATTGACCTTTCTGCCATATTTCTTAGATTCTGCATTTTTGAAACATGACAAGCTTGAGTTCTGTACCCATTTGTATCATGCAATATGAAAATGCAACCATTTCCCATGTCTGACATTGTTAATGAGTGAAACCTTTTCATCTACTAGAATTTAGTGTGCAGTTTCTAACCAGGGATCAACCTGCTTAAAGAGACAGTTCATAATCTCACAGAAAAGTCACTTTCTGATGAATGTTGACATCTAGATTATGATTTTTTATGTTTAAGGAGGCTAAAACTTATTCTCCGCAGTTTGGTTTTTTTCTTTTTAAGAGAGATTTCGTTTTTTAGAGGAGACTGAAATAACAAAGTTTATCAATCAACATCCTGAACATCTATGACTTTTCCTTGTCCAACTAACATAGAAACCGCAAGGATATACCAGGTGTTTTACCCTGTCGGCTTTCTTTGCAGGCTTGTAAGGCACCAAAGGCCAGCAAGATGATTGACACAGAAAACAGGAAAGGAAACCTGTTTAGTTTTCTGCTTTTCTGTGGCCATAAAACTTGCCAGCATGCATCCTTGGCCCACCTGCAATTAGGCTTCATACCATTGCTGTTAAAGATAGAACTCAACTTAGTGAAAATACAGTCGAGCATTCACTAAGTCAGAGCTAGAATCTGCCTGTACATCTGCCACTAAGACCTGATCACAGCACTGTCTAGCTCAAAATTCTACTCTAATTGCCTCTTGTGTACAGCAATAGTCTGCAAGCACATTTTTAATAGTCTTTTGTTATTAAAAGTACATACACGTTGGAAAAATTAGAAAACACAGGCAAGCAAAAATAGAAACATAAAAGCAGAACATTCTTACTACCCAGAGAATATCATTTTAACATCTTAGTTCTATCCTTCTGGATCTCTATATATTTACATACTCATATGTAAAATAAGATTATCTCTTATGGGCAGTTCTTACTTTCTGGCTTGAGATGTCCCAGCTTCACTGTGTTATCTTCTCTGTACCAGACCTGAAAATCAGCCATTTCTGACACTTGCTGCTTGCTTTTGGTGGGAAATGAGATTAAAGACCAAAATGTATTAGGGGTTCTCATTGTTATTAATGTGGCATTGTTTCTAGATAATTATATATTTTTAACCTTTAAGTTCAGTGGCACAAGTGCAGATTTGTTACATAGGTAAACTTGTGTCATGGGGGTTTGTTGTACAGATTATTTCATCAACCAGGTATTAAGCCTAGTAGCCATTAGTAGTTTTTCCTGATCCTCTCCCTTCTCCTACCCTCCACCCTCTGACAGGCCTCAGTGTGTGCTGTTTTCCTCTACGTGTCCATGTGTTTTCATCATTTAGCGCCCACTTATAAGTGAGGACATGTGGTATTTGGTTTTCTGTCCCTGTGTTAGTTTGCTAAGGATAATGGCCTCCAGTTCCATCCATGTCCCAGCAAGGGACATGATCTCATTCTTTTTTATGGCTGCATAGTGTTCCATGGTGTATGTATACCACATTTTCTTTATCCAGTCTATCACTGATGGACATCGAGGTTGATTCCATGTCTTTGCTTTTGTGAATGGTGCTGTAATGAACATATGCATGCATGTGTCTTTATGATAGAATAATTTATATTCCTTTGGGTATATACCCAGTAATAGGATTGCTGGATTGAATGGTATTTCTGTCTTTAGATCTCAAAGATCTAAAGATGCTGTCTTCCACAATGGCTGAAATATTTACACTCCCACCAACAGTGTGTAAGCATTTCTTTTTCTCCACAACTTCACCAGCATCTGTTTTTTTTTGGTTTTTTTTTTTAATTTTTATTTTTAGTTCTGGGGTACATGTGCAGGTTTGTTACCTAGGTAAATGTGTGCCATGGTGGTTAGCTGCACCTATCAACCCATCACCTAGGTATTAAGCCTGGGCTTATCATTTTTAAATGCATTAGCTATTTATTTAAAAATAGCTAATACATGCTATTTAAAAATGATATTTAGCTATTTTTCCTAATGCTCTCCCTCCCCCCCTTAATAGTAGCCATTCTGACTGGTATGAGATGGTGTCTCATTGTGGTTTTGATTTCTCCAATGGTCAGTGATGTTGAGCTTACTTTCATAAAATTCTTGGCCACATGTATGTCTTCTTTTGAAAAGTGTTCATGTCCTTTGTTCAGTTTTTAATAGGGTTGTTTGGCTTTTTCTTATAAATTTATATTCCTTATAGATGCTGGATATTAGACCTTTGTCACATGCATAGTTTGTGAAAAAAATTCCCATTCTGTAGGTTGTTTACTCTGTTGATAGTTTCTTTTGCTGTGCAGAAACTCTTTAGTTTAATTATATCCCATTTGTCAATTTTTGTTTTTATTGCAACTGCTTTTGACATCCTCATCATGAAATCTGTGTCTATGCCCTGAATGGTATTGTCTAGGCTGTTATTATTGTTTTAGGTTTTACATTTAAGTCTTTAATCCATCTTGAGTTAATTTTTATGTCTGGTTTAAGGAAGGCATCCAGTTTCAATCTTCTGCCTGTGGTTATCCAGTTATCCCAGCACTTTTTATTGAATAGGGAATTCTTTCCCCATTGCTTGTTTTTGTTGGGTTTGTCAAAGATCAGATAGTTGTAGGTGTGCAGTCTAGGCTATTTAATGGCCAAAGCTAGGGAAAAAATTACAAGTGTGAGTTTATACTTGTATTTACAGTTCAAGTTCATACTTGCATTTACTTGTAAATATTACATTATAAATATTATATTGTGAATATAAAATTTACAAGTAAATACAAGTATTCATGAAATTGTTATTGTAAATAATGTATTAGTGAAAACCGGTAGTGTTTTCACTAACTTGATTTTACATTTGAATATCTTTTACACAGAAATTTGATTTCTAATATAATTTACATTAAAGTTAAGTTTTCTTGAGTTATACCATAAAATTCACTTTTTTAAAGTGTTTTTAATGGTCTTTAGTATATATGCAGAGTTTTAGAATTGTGGCCTAATTGTAGACTGTTTCCACGACACCAAAGAAACCTTGTACCCATTAAAAGTCATCCCCTTTCAGCAGTTGCCTTATGTGCAGGAAACCACTAAATTGACTTTCTGTCTCCAAAGATCTGCCCACTCTGGATATTTCATGTAAGTGAATAGCACAATATGTGGCCTTTGGTGTCTGTCTTCTTTCACTTAGCTTATTGATTTCAAAGTTCATCCATGTTACAGCAGATATCAAGACTCCATTCCTTTTTATGGCTGAATATTCCATCATATGGGTATATATTTTGTTTGTCCATTTGTCAATTGATAGACATGTAGGTTGTTTCCTTTTTTTTACTATTGTGAATGGTGCTGCTATAAACATTTGGGTCCAAGCTTTTATATGAGCATATGTTTTCAATTTAATTGAGTACATTCTTTGTTTTTCCACATGGTTTTGAGTTATTGTCCCTTCTTTCCAACATGGAGAACTTACTTTATTATTTCTTATAAGGCAGATGTGCCAGCAATAATTTTCTCTATTTTGATTTATATTAGAATGTCTTTATTTTCTCTCCCTATTTGGAAGATATTTTTGACAGATATAGGTTTCTTGGTCGACAGATGTGTGTTTTTTCTTCACTTTGAATATGTCAGCCACTGGGTTCTGCCCTCCATTGTTTTAAATGGGAGGTTACTCTTATTGTGATACCCTTGTACATAATAAGCTGGGGTTTCTTGTTTTGTATTTTGCTGCTTTGGAGATTTATCTTTATCTTTGGCTTTAAGCAGTTTGACTGTGATGTGTCTGAGTGTGAATATCTTTCTGCTGATTCTACTGGGATTCTTTGAGCTCTTAGATATGTTTTATCCCATTTGCAAAGTTTTTATTTCTTCAAGTATTTTTTCTGTTCTCTTTTTTGCTGTTTCTTCCATTACATGTAATTTAGTGGGCTTAATGTTCTCCATTTCTGTGAGAATCTGTTCATGTGTCTTCATGCTTTTTGTCTCTGTTCTTCAAATTATATACAGTAGTCCCCCTCTTATCTGCAATTTTACATTCTGCAGTTTCAGGTATTCATGATCAACTATGATCCAAAAATGTTAAGTGGAAAATTCCAGAAGTAAACAATTCATAAGTTGAAATTGCATGCTATTCTGAGTAGTGTGATAAAGTCTCTCATGGTCCCACACCATCCCACCTGGAATGTGAATCATCCCTTTGTCCAGCATGTACACACTGTATATGCTACCTATCTATTAGTCACTTAGTGGCTGTCTTAGTTATCGGGTCCACTGTTGCAGTATCACCGTGCTTGTGTTCAAGTAACCCTTATTTTACTTAATAATGGCTCCAAAGCACAAGAACAGTAATAGTGGCAATTTGGATATGCCAAAGAGAAGCCATAAAGTGATTTCTTTAAGTGAAAAGGTGAAAGTTGTCAATATGGAAAGAAAAAAAAAAGCATGCTGATGTTGCTAAGATCTACAGTAAGAACAAATCTTATCTGTGAATCGTAAAGAAGGGAAAATAAATTTGTGTTTGTGCATAGTATATATGGGTTTGACTACCCACACTTTCAGGAATCCTCTTGCGGTCTTGGAGCACATCCCCCATGAGTAAGTGGGCACTACCGTCTTCTCTACTGATCTATGACTTTACTGATTCTTCTGCTTGCTCACATCTACTGTTGAACTCCTCCAGTGAATTTTTCAATTATGATTTTCTGCTTAAGAATCTCAGTTTAGCTCCTTAAAAATTTCTTCTTATTGATAATCTCTATTTGATGCATTGTCATCATAGTCTCCTTTAATTTTTTAAAAATGGTTTCCTTCATTCTTCAAACATATTTCTAATATTATTTTGAAGCCTTTGTTAAAGCTAACATCTGCATGCTCCCCAAGAGAGTTTTTGTCTGTTTTTTTCCTGTGTGAAAAAGGGATTGGAGGGGGGATCTCACTATGTGGGATGGAGGTAACACTTTCTTGTTGTCTCACAACTTTTCATTGCAAATTGGATATTTTAGATCATATATTGTAACAGCTCTGGATTCTGATCCTTCCCAGGCTTATTGATGCTGTTTTGTTCTTGTTATTGTTGTTCATCTCTTTATTTGTTTAGTGACTTGGCTGGACTAATACTGTGAAGTATATCTTTCCCCCACAGTAGGCAGCCTCTGATGTCTCTGCTTAGATAGTTGTTCCTTGTTTTTATTTTTAAACATGAGTTTCTGAGGGTTGACTCTGGGTCAGTCACTGATCGGTCAGAGGTCATGCTTAAGGCCCCTGAGCCGGTAAGGTTTTCGTCCTTTCCCACTGGGTCTGTGTGTGGCTTGGGAACAACTTTTTAAGTTTGAGGAGTTTATATATCTGCCACTTGTAACTCAGGGACTGACAGCCTGGAAGTACTCTTCCGGTTGATCTTGGGTGGTTACAGCCCTGGACTTTTCCACACTCTCCTGGACCACCAATATCAAGTGTGAGTTTTGTACTGTTCCTTGTCCCACTTTCTCTGTTAAACTTCTGTTGATCCACCTCTATTGGCATCACAAAGCTATTAACCTACTCTGTTAGCCCTTATGATTTCTATTTTTCTATGTCTATTAATTTTTTACATTGCTCTGGGACATGAATATTCTACACTCTGTTCCAAATAAACTCAAAGGCAGGGCTGCGGAGCTGTATGTCCTCACAGTGTGCTCAGCCCCCGATCTGGTTAGAGTCTCTGTGTTACTGAGCAGGAGCTGGGGATACGGGGAACTCTGATCTGTTTTGTTTGCCCTTCCCAGGGTCTCCCTGTAGAACAGGACACTAGAGAGTGAGTACTGGCACTACCAAACAGCTACAGCTGCCCTTGGGGAAGAAGAGGAGGGTGAGTGTTGAGTGCAACAGTTTCCTCGATCTTCACCTGGAATAGATCTTCAGCAATGGGAAAATGGGCTACAAGCCTGCCCAGAATAGTTCTGAAACCTGGAGCTACAGGGATGGATGCAGCCCATGGTTCAAATGCCACAGTTTCTTGCTGAGCTTCAGTAGATTTTGTTGGATAAGTGTTTCTCAATTTCTTATATACCCTTAGGTCAGTTTCCAGAGACTTTAAATTGTTGTTTTAGATTATTTTGACCCGTTAAATCAGTGTCTCTTTGAGGGAGAGAATTCATCAAGTTCTTCATCCCACTATTCTGGAAATCCCACCCACCCCTGGATTTGGTCTGTAATTTATAATTTTACTTATTGCCTTAACTCAGTGGTCCCCAACCTTTTTGGCACCATGACCAGTTTTGTGAAAGTCAGTTGTTCCATGGGGCGGAGGGAATGCTTTTGGGATGAAACTGTTCCACCTTAGATCATCAGGCGTTACAGTCTCATAAGGAGTGTACAACCTAGATCCCTCACATGCGCATTTCATAATAGAGTTTGTGCTCCTGTGAGAAACTAATGCCACCGCTGATCTGTCAGGTGGGGGCACTCAGGCTTGCCTGCTGCTTACCTCCTGCTGTGCAGCGCAGTTCCTAAAGCCCAGGGGCTGGGGACCGCTACTTTCACTTGCAATATTAAAACATTGCAAAATGCCAAATACAATCAATTACTTACAACTACAGAGTGTAGTTTCAGTATTCTGTCATTTCTTTTTTATCTATCTCTTCAAACTTTGACCTACCTTAAGGCAGGGCCTATGTTATATTTATTTCTGTTTTTATCATGCAGGGAGCAGTAAGTAGGAAATAATGGTCTCTTTAACTTAAGAACAAAACTAAATACTATCTGTGTTTTTAAATATGAGTCCACAATTACCTTACCTAGTGGTTTACCTTCAGAAGCTGGCTCATTGTCTAGTTACTAGGCTAGCCCTCATTGGTCTTCATTGTACGCACATATACAGTATATACAAACACACACTCACATATTTACCTTTTCATAATCTTTTCTCAGCAACTTTTCTCCTTTGAGTGTCCATTTGTAAAGGTTTTATTGTTTGTTTGTTTGTTTGTTTTTACTTATTAGATTTTAAAGACATAGTGACTATACACACTTTGGGAAATCAATGAAAATGTTCGAAATGTGATATAAATTATATATTGGTTAAAAAATACTGCAGAACCAAAATATCTGTAAAATGTAACATTAAGTCAACTTACCAACAGCAACTCAACAGATAAAAAGTTATAAATAAGCCAGGCACAGTGGCTCACACCTGTAATCCTAACACTTTGGGAGGCCGAAACGGGTGGACTGCCTGAGCTGAGGAATTTGAGACCAGCCTGGGCAACAGAGTGAAACCCTGTCTCTACTAAAATACAAAAAATTAGCCTGGCATGACCACATGTGCCTGTAGTCCCAGCTACGCGGAAGGCTGAGGCAGGAGAATTGCTAGAATCCGAAAGGCGGAGGTTGCAGTGAGCAGAGAGATTGCACCACTGCACTCCAGCCTGGGCGACGGAGTGAGACTCTGTGTCTTAAAAATAAATAAATAAAAAGTTATAAAGCAATTATATTTAAGGTGACATGTGAATAAATTTTAAGATGTTTGATATAGTGAGAGGTAGAGTCTCCTGAAAGGTCTTAAAGATCTTGTTTAACATATTTTACCCATAGATTTTTTTTTAAATGAGGGCTGTAGGGATTGGAAGCCAGGCCTTTTCACAAAGAAGAGATGGTTTTATAATTAATGTTTTTCTACCCTGATGTGATTACAAAGGTCATGAAACCCTACTACGTAGACTCAGACTTTTGCATTTTGATAATTGCATTCGTTCATTTGGTAACAAATATAAGCAATTTACCTACTGCCTATGATTCTACTAATACCTTGGCTGAGGATACAGTGAAGAACAAGGTAACCTGGGCCCTTTCCTCATAGGTCTTGTATACTAGCTGGGGAAGTATAAAAAGTGTTTTTAATAATGTAAGTAAATTTATTATTGCAAATTGTAATGTTATGAAGCACAGCGTTCTTTAGGAGTTGGAGCAAGCATATGTGGTTACCTTCCCTAGATTTGGAAGTCAGAGACGGCCGTCTTATGAACTGATATTTAAGCTGAGGCATGAAGAAAGAGTTGGAGTGAAGCGTGGGGAGTGACGAATGGCTAACGCAGAGGCCATGGAGAAAAAGAGGGACTCACACATTTGTGGAAATCACAGGCAGCCAGTGTGGCAGAAGCACTAGGAGCTTGAAGAGGGTGTTGTGAAAGGAGGCTGTGGGGGCGGCAGGGTCAGGCAGGACCTCAAGGTCTTGAATACCAAGGGTCTTGAATTTTATTCCACTTGAAGTGTTTTGAGCACCCAGCATAACATAAACTTGTCTGATTTTTAAAAAGATCTCCCTGGAAAAATCTCCTCGGCAGAAGGGTATTTAGGAGGTTCTGTAGTAGTCCAGCTGAGAGATGATGAAACTTGGACCAGTGAGATCAGGGAAGGGAGAGGAAAGTGGGTGGATTCAATAACTACTTTAGAGGTAAGGGCCATGTGTGGTGGCTCACACCTCTAATCCTAGCACTTTGGGAGGCTGAGGCAGGCAGATCACCTAAGATCAGGAGTTCAAGACCATGTTAGACTGCCTAACTTCGTGAAACCCCATTTCTACTTAAAATACAAAAAATGGCCGGGTGCGGTGGCTCAAGCCTGTAATCCCAGCACTTTGGGAGGCCGAGGCGGGTGGATCACGAGGTCAAGAGATCGAGACCATCCTGGTCAACACGGTGAAACCCCGTTTCTACTAAAAATATAAAACATTAGCTGGGCATGGTGGCGCGTGCCTATAATCCCAGCTACTCAGGAGGCTGAGGCAGGAGAATTGCCTGAACCCAGGAGGCGGAGGTTGCGGTGAGCCGAGATCGCGCCATTGCACTCCAGCCTGGGTAACAAGAGCGAAACTCCGTCCCCAAAAAAAAAAATACAAAAAATTAGCCAGGCGTAATGGTACACACCTGTGGTCCCAGCTACTTGGTAGGCTGACACAGGGGAATCACTTGAACCTGGGAGGTGCAGGTTGCAGTGAGCCAAGACTGCACCACTGCAACACTCCAGCCTGGGTGACAGAGTGAGACTCTGTCTTAAATAAATAAACAAACAAATAGAGGTAAGAACAACAGGGTTGAAAAACACAAATATTTTCTTTAGCTCTGTTTTGATACTGTCACTAGCAGTTAAAGTCAAACCTACTACAAATGCTCATTGCATTACAATTTTAGGATGGTAAACCTTTAGTGTTGGATGATGTTTTATGATGTCTGTTAACTAATTCTCACGTAACTCAAAGAACAGATCAAAAGTTATCTTTACCAGAAATAAAATGGGAATAAATAGTACCTCTTTATGCACTGGAAAACTTTCCATGCTACTTTGATGGCAGAGGAAAGGCATCATGGTACAGGGAAGTGATCATGGGTTTTTGGAGCTGAACCACTTGCGTTTCAATTCACACTCTGCCTTTAACTGGCTCTATAACCTTGAACAAATCACTTTTCTAAACTTGAGTTTCAAATGGAGATGATAATATCTATTTCACAAAACATTTTTTAAGAATGAAATAAATGATAGGCAACACATACTCTAGTAGCTGTTCAACAATCATTCATTTTCTCAACTTGCAAATAGCCATCCTATAATCTGCACTATTCAGATTGTTTGCTAAACCGTGAAATTTTTTTAGGATTAGAAGAATTTAACTCAATTCCCTCAATTTCCAGACAAAGAAGTAACAGCCTGGGGAGATGAAAAGACTTGCCTGAGAACACAGAATGTACAGGGGGTAGAATAGAGCTGGCACTGTTTTCCCCAAACACCCACGTGTCTCCAGCATACCACATTGCCTCATGTGTATCCTCTAATGTTTAATGGAGGATATTACGAGATATCCATATATCCATTCTATCTCCTGAGTAAGCCTAAAGAGGGTGGCGATTAATAGTGACCTTATGTTCTCTTTGCTAGTTGCATGCTATGGGAAAACTTCCTGGAACCAGAATGGCAGAGTTAAAAGCCAAGTATACCTTGCTGCATGACGCCGTGATGAGGTATGAAATTTACCAATATGGAGACATGATTTATCGTCTTTAAGTTTCTTACTGGTGATGAGACCTGTCTTCATTTGTATTCCCCCATAAGCAGACCCTGAGGCAAGGATTTGCGTTCAGGTAGTTTGAGAAGTGATACAAGAAAGCATCGTGAGAAAAGGGGGAAGTGCAAGTGGGAAGGAAGGAACGCAGCCTTCAGCGGGGCATGTTCATCTGCGAGTTTATATGATGGCCCTCTGGGGCTCAGCGTCACAGAGGAGCCTCTGAGTGGCTGTGGAACACACCTCAGCACTCTCCCAGTGAAAAGTGAGGAAAGTGGAATATTTGCCCACCAGTTTCCACCCCTCATTGATTAAAAATTACTCCCAGAGAGATTAGCTCTTGGTGCTTCTAGCTTGCCCTTTGACAAACCAGGCAGACTCTGATGGCCAGAGACAGCCCTCAGGCAAAGGGGCTGTTAGTACATATGGCAACTGTCCACCAAAGCTGCAGGTGGGCAAGAGGATTCCGGTGGGACACGGACAGTGTCTGCATAGAACACACCTGCAGGACTCTTCTCCCCTCTCTGCTCATCGCTCAGAGGTATAGATTCTCCAACAGCCTCAGCCTAAGTCTGCTGAGACCCTGTCTTCTTTTCTCCTTTCCTCCCCACATCACAAGCTACTTACCTTGCAAGTCCCAGTCAACAACAGGTCAGAACAGACTACCACAGAAGAGTCCAACAAGCCTGCCTAAGCACTGGTTATTAGCCACTGGAAATTAAGACGGCAGGGCAGTGAGGAAAGAGGGAAAACCCTATTACGCTGTGATTCTTTACCACTCCCAAGCCCCTTTTTTCTTTCCCCCCTCCTGTCTCATGGCCTTGCATGGTGTCTTCATCAAAAGCCAAGAAGTGGCAGCAACAGATAGAAACTCCATGCTGCCACTCTTCAGCCATCCTCTCCCCACAATTCCCGATCACTGCCCCTCCTCCTTATCTTGCCCAGAGATATTTGGCTACTTTGAGGGTGGGAGCATAAGGAAAGAGTGAACAACTTGGAGAAGAGCAGAACTGCATTCCTATGCAAACTCCAGGTACACCCAGTTTCCTCACACCCCTCCAGAGCCCCTAGCCTTGGTTCCTCATCCTCAAGCCCAAGCCAAGTCCTCACCCCAACTCCTAATGGAGGTTCCACTGCCCCATAGCTGGTCCCGCCTGCCAGTGTGTACTCAGAATTCTCAAGACTCAGGAATTTTGAGACTTTAAGTGGAAAGTCTGGAGTAATCTTTGACAACATACTTCATGCTGCCTAACTGACAGGAAATGCCACACATTTCTCTGAGCATCCCTCCAATCCTCTTTGCAGATACAAGGATTATCAGTGTTTCCTGCCCTCTGGATAGCTCTTATCTAGAGCGCAGTGGAGATTTGCAGGGTGCTTTGACTTTACTTCCTCCTCCCCGGTCCACTGCAACTCAGCTCCCTGGGTCCTAGTCACAAGTAGCAATGCAGGACCTCAGCTATGGTGTTATTTCTTCCTCTTCCAGGTTGTGTTGCAAAACAGCTAACTTCCCTTCTGCTACCCGCATTTGACTTCCTCTTGATCCCTTAGTTCCCTCTATTGCCGTTGCAAACACTCTCCATTCTCTCCTACTCCCAGTGCCTGGTGCATGGGAAAGATATGAAGTAGACTCTTGATTCATGGCGTGAGGACTGCAGGCGGGCAGATGTAGCTTGGAAATACTGAACTGAAACTGAATGAGACTTCCATAGAAACCATGTTATAAAAATTGTTGAAGTCTCTTCTGCTGGTATCATGTTCTAAGTACTTGTGGGTAAGTGGCCATTTGTGTTCTGGCTGGAACCCTACCACCCTGTCCTCCTCTTTCTGTGGAAAAACAGGCACTGTAGCCTGGGCCAACAGCTTATAATTTCAGTAGTTGAAGCCTGACCTATTAAGGAGATCAGATAACTTTTAGATTTACAAAGTTTATTAGCATACATGGATATGAATTGTAGGAGAATAATTTCAGCTTTCACTAATGAAAATCATTTGAAGTATCATTGTAGCTATTGTTGCTATTTGGTACCTAACGTCTTACCTGGAACGTATTATGTCCCAGTAAATGTTTTGCTATATGCCATTGAGCAAATAACGTTATAAAGCCTGGGAAAATGGATGTGTCTTTACTGAACCACAACGGTAAAGCAGACGCAAGGTAACTTCATTTGAGTTCGGCTTGATCAAGTCATTGGGCATCTCTGCAAATGAGCTGGAACTTGAAGATTTCTCTTGGTGAGGACAGTTGGCAGGGAGCACACATCAGAAGAGAGCTCTGGCATTAAAACAGGAAGTGTCGAGGGCTTACTTCTAATAGGAGAGGTAGATAATATGATAAGGGTTTCTGGGAAAGATGAATCATGTGTACTGGTAAGGCTGGGGCTGATGCTAGCTGATGCTAGCTTGCAGCATAGAGTTCTACAAGATACTGGAGATTCCACCATGTCCGTACTCTACATTCTCTGACAGATGTTGATCCGTTTTTCCCACATAGGGCCAAGGCCATAGAATATAACCGAGGTTGTAGGAATCTCCCTCTACTGGGACCTTCAAGTCCAGCTCTAACCAGTGTCCAACTTCGGATCAGAAATTTGTAAATTAATTTATATCCATAATTGTACATGGGAATTTCTCTTCCTAGTTTCCTAATAAAATGCCATTAGAAAAGTTGCTGTCTTTTCTTAGTTCACTAAGAGGGAAGAGATTTTCCTACAATTATGTTAGCAGAATTCAAGGGAGCTAGGATTGTTTGGGGAGTTCAAGGAGAAATCTCCTGTTTTCCCCTATCATTTATCCTCTTCTAGTAAGTCATAGTCATACTTCAAAGTCAAGTGCAAATGTCACATTCTCGTTGAGTGATCGTTTCTCGGTTGTCTCCTGCTGTCTCGATCTGGACTCCAGCGTTAGTACTTGTCATCTGGTCTTCCTCCCATCTGCCAGATTGTTAGATTGTTGAAGCTAGGAGCTGAGCCTTATTCACCCCTTGTACCCAGCATCATACAGTCATCTCTTGGGGGATTGATTCCAGGACTTCCTGCAGATAACAAAATCATCCATGGGGGATTGATTCCAGGACCTCCTGCAGATACCAAAATCCATGGATACTCAAGTCCCATGATATATAAAATGATGTCATATTTGCATATAACCTAATCACATTCTCCTGTATACTTTAGATCATTTCTAGATTACTTATAATACGAAGTACAATGTAAATGCTATATAAATACTGTATTTAGGCAATCATGAGAAGAAAAGACTGTACATGTTCAGTAAAGAAACAATTTAAACCTTTTATTTTGGAACAATTTTAGAGTCATAGAAAAGTTACAAAAATAATATACAAAGTTCTTATCTACCCTTCACCCATTTTCCTCGAATGTGAGCATCTTACATAGCTATGGTCTGTCAAAACTAGGAAGTTAACATTCGTATATGACTATTAATTAAACTCCAGATTTTCAACAGTTTTTCCACCAAAGTTCTTTTTCTTGTTCCAGGACCCAATGCAGTATACCCCAGTATATTTAGTCCTCATGTCTCCTTGGTCTCCTCGTGACAATTTCTCTATCTTTCCTTGTGTTTTAAATCACATTGACAGTTTTAAGAGTGCTGGTTGGGTATTCTGTAGAACGTTCCTCAATTTAGAATTTTTCTCATATTTAGACCAGAGTTAGCTGTTTTGGAGAAGAATACCACAAAGGTGAAACAGACACAATTTTTTACAAAAATTTCCCATTATGGTTGGTTGAATCCACAGACATGGACTCACGGACCTGAAGAGTCAACTGACTTGACACAATAATGTCAGAGTTGAGTTGAACCCAGGAGTTGGGGGGCAGCTGTCCTCACTAGACGCTCACAGGAGCCACTAAGGGAACCGGGGGTGTACATGTCTCATTACGTGAGTCTCTGTTTTTCATGTAACCCAGCACACAGGAGTCAGAGGTCCAACTGCTACAGAACGCCAAACGTTTCACTGAGCAAATACAACAGCAGCAGTTTCATGTGCAGCAAGCTGATAATTTTCCAGAAGCATTCTCCACGGAGGTCTCCAAAATGAGAGAGCAACTTCTCAAGTATCAAAATGAATATAATGCAGCAAAGGAAAGAGAGTTCCATAATCAGTACAGATTAAATAGGTAAGTCCACGATTCTCTCCAGCACACTGAAGACAGATAGGAGCAAAGCTGTTTCCGCATAAATAGAAAAAATCAGATTGGAGGTGATTGAAGGAGTGTGAGATAGCAATGTGACAATGATTGCAAGCCTAGTTCTCTTGAATCCTTAGAATGGAATGGGGAGTCCCTGAACAAGATTACTCTTCTCAAATTAAAGCTCAGGTGATGGCCAGATGCGGTGGCTCACACCTGTAATCCCAGCACTTTGGGAAGCCAACACCGGTAGATCACGAGGTCAGGCATTCAAGACCATCCTGGCCAACATGGTGAAAGCCTGTCTCTACTAAAAATACAAAAATTAGTAGGATGTGGTGGTGCATGCCTGTAATCCCAGCTATTTGGGAGGCTGAGGCACGAGTATCGCTTGAACCCATGAGGCAGAAGTTGCAGTGAGCCATGATTGCACCACTGCACTCCAGCCTGGCAACAGAGTAAGACTCTGTCTCAAAAAAANAAAAAAAAAAAAAAAAAAAAAAAAACCTCAAGTGACAGAGATCCCTGCTGTGTTTTTCATGGCAGGAAAGCCATAGTATTGAGAGCTGCAGCCAAAGATCACACTCCACAAAACAAGTTCTTAGCACTCCCTTTCCCTTCTTCTGCCCTGGCTGTGGCCCCTTGTCCTGTGACAGTGGCAGATCAATCTGCAAGGTGAGCGTAGCTCTCCACATGCATTTTCTAAACAAGTCATCATGAGCTGAGGTCATATCTCATCTGGCTCACTCTATCCTTCTAAGATAGCAGCAACAGAACCACATATGTAAACTTCATCTCCTATGACTAGGCTGTTGCCCAGGATCAGGGAGGAAAGGTATATCCTTTTGGAAGACACATTTACTTATCCAAATTTAGAGGATGTCCTTTAGTGAACTAAAGCAGACATTAAGTGCTTAAAAGGGAAATGTTACTTTCACAATCTCCTCTAACATTCCTCCCATGGAGTAGCAAGTCAGTGGAAGAGTTTGTTCAGCAAGTCATACGATTTAGATTGAATTTGAAAATGATTGCAATTCAAGCTTTCTGCAGTGGTGTGCTGTGTGCTGTGCCTGAGTACAGGAGCGAAAGCAAAACCATTTCTCCTGGAGTTTGTTACCATTTAAGGTGGCAGAACTTTCTCTGGCTATTTTTAAGAGTAGGTAGATTTCTGACAGTGCAAATATAATTCAGTCGTGCCTAGAGATAAGCAAATGACTTGAGCGACCTCTCAAAGACCTTGTAAGCCCTAGGTTTGAAATCTGCTCTTTGGGGCCTATCTTTTCACCGGAGGTGGCTGGGGGTGGGGTGTGAATAAAGGTCAGTTTAATCAAGAGATCCTATTCAGGGGGGAAAATGGGAGTTTTTTGTCTTTCAATCTAAACTTGTTTCAGGCTTACCAGTGAGATCTATAAAAAGAAAGCCCAGCTATGTCTGTGCTCTCTGTGCTCTTTCAGTTGAGAAAATAATGAAATTAAAACAATTGGTGGTTGTTCATTAGTATTGAAAATATGAATGCTTGACATTTTCATGAAAGAGTAAGAAGAACATAAGCCAGTTGATATTTAAATTGTTTAAAATTTCCAACTATTCCTGCCAAGAGAAAAAAAACAAAAACAAAAACCAGAACTGTTGCCTTTTAGGTGTAGACAGGCAAATTATTCACTGAGATGTGAAGGGGACAATGCATAGTGGCCTACGGTGAATAAGAACATTCAAAATGCACATTTGCAGAAATGTTTAGTGTCTATTCTTTTTGAATTTATAATGTATCATTCTTAAGCTTGAGCAGGTTGCCTTGCATTCTCAAATATTAACAGCTCAAGAACTAACAAGCTTATTTTCATAAAAACAATGGTGATGTCAAAGGAAATACCAGGAAACAATTACAAGCTGTGCTTTTCATTGGCATGACATATTTAGTATCACAGTCATGCACCACAGAAGGGTGTTTCAGTCAGCAATGGACTGCCTATACGATGGTGGTCCCATAACTTTATAATGAAGCTGAAAATTACTTTTGCCTCGTATTTGTATTCGATACGTTTTATTTTTATTTTTTGGAGTGTACTTCTGCTATTTATTAAAAAAATGTTAACTGTAAAAAAGCCTCAGGCAGTCCTTTAGGAGGTGCTCCAGAAAAAGGCGTTGTTATAGGGGATAACATCTCCTCAGTACCTTCCAGTGGGACAAGATGTGGAGGTAAAACATGGTGACTTTGATCCTGACCTTGTGTAGGCCTAGGCTAATGTGTGTGTTTATGTTTTTGTTTTTAACAAAAATGTTGTAAAAGTAAAAAGAAATTTAAAAACCTTACAGAATAAGAATATAAAGAAAGAAAACATTTTTATACAGCTCTACAATGTGTTTGTATTTTAAGCTGTGTTATAAGCTAAAAGCTAAAAAAAAATGTTCTGTAAAGTAAAAGAGTTAATTTATCAAAGAAAGAAAAATATCTTTTATAAATGTAGTGATGTGGTGTAGCCTAAGTGTCTAGCGTTATAAAGTCTACAGTAGGGTATAGTAACGTCCTAGTCTTTCACATTCACTCACCACTCACTCACTGACTCACTCTGAGCAACTTCCAGTCCTGCCACCTCCATTCATGGTAAGTGTCCTATATAGGTGAAACATTTTCTATCTTTTATGCCAAAATTTTACTGTGTGTTTTCTTTGTTTAGATACACAAATACTTATCATTGTATTACAATTGCCTATGGTACTCAGTACAGTAACCTGCTATGCAGGTCTATAGGAGCAATAGGCTATACTGCATAGCCTAGATGTGTAGTAGGCTACACCATGTAGGTTTGTGTAAGTGCACTGTATGACGTTCACACAATGATGAAGTTGCCTAATGACGCATTTCCCAGAACATTTCCCATTGTTAGGAGACACATGACTGTACACGATACAGAAACAAATTCCCTCAACCCCCTCCCACTGACCTCCTTCCCCCTGGAAAAAGTAGATATTTCCATCCCCACATAAAAATAAAGAGATGAAGTCAATGAGAGAGAACAATTCGTCCACATATACAGATGATTTTGTCAGACCAGCACAACAAACTCACATTGAATGTCTAGATAATAGAAGCCCAAATAACTAGCACTCCTCCACCCCAATATCTTCAGGAACTTCTGAATCATTGGCAACTACTAAGAACAACATATTGTTCAAATACTCTAGGGAAAGGATTTTACTGTGTAATTTTTTTTTCAATTTTTTTTGTGTGTGTGTTCACATAACATAACTGTTTTGATAAATGTTAATAAATCCAATTAGGTGATTGGTTAGTAATTAAATCTATGTTACAGTACTTGCTGTTTCTGGGTTAATATTTATGACTTGATAAGCATGCAGTTCAGGAAATAATAGGTAATCTATTTAAAGTTAAATGAATACGTTGTAAATAAAAAATAATTAAATAACTACTGTTAAACTATTTTTTGAAACAAAACAGGAGTACTTACCTTTCTAAACAGTTTGAGAAGATTTTTCAGTACTCTCTTCAACCTTTGCCTTGCCTTGACTTGGTTACCTTTTGGGGTTTCCCTGTTTTCTAATAATTCCTAAAATTTGGACAGCAAATACTTTATGTCTTTCACGCTAACTCTCACTCATTCTGACCAGCCTTGGTCAGTCGGGGGAAACACGGCTGTGTTCAGCTGGCACTGTCTGCTGTACTGTGAACACAGAGAGTGGGGACACTCGGGCTGCACATGTGCAGGGCTGTCCTGATGTGACCCTGACCTTAGTGACAGTTTGCTCTCCCGTGGCTGGTTCCTGTGATCTTTATTGCACAGTCAGGGATTATTAGTCGTTTTTCATTGTTGGTCCAGTGATAACAGCAAAGTTGGAATCAAGAAACGGCAGATCTGGTAAGAAAGGAAAGGAGGAATGATCTTGGCAGTGCATCTGGAATTCCAGAAAATTAGAATGGGACAGAGGGGCGTGTAGGTACTCAGGACTAGTCAGGAGGAAAAACAGCTACAACAGATTTTACCTTAACTTAAAAAAATATCTTTGCTCTTCTGTGGCAACAAATATCTTAAACCAGCTTAGAGCAGGTTTCTCAGAATGTGTTTCTCATAACTCAAAGAGAAGCACCTGAGATATTTGTTTGAAAGGCAGATCCCACCCAAAAAGTAATGATTATGATTTTTGTCCAAGCCTACCACCCCCGACCCTAAGTGACATTTGCTTATGTGATTCTGACTCACATTACAGGTAGAGGACTGTGGGTTCCAAAGGTGGTTCTCAGCCCTGACTGCAGGTCAGTCACCTGAGTCTTCTCTCAGTGATCACTCAGTTTATGCGTAAACACTTCCAGTGATGGGAAGCTCTCAGCCTCCCATCATTCCAACTTTGGAATGCCCCTACACTTAAATGATAATTGGATTTGTTCATAAACCTACCTTCTTGCAACTTTCACCCATCCATGCTGGTTCTACTCCTGTGGTGAATGATGCCTCTCACACATGTCAGCATGTCAGGCTTCCTCCTGCATTATCTCTCTACCCATAGATGCTTAAAACCAAAAACCTTTGACATGATTTCAGTTAGGACTCTCTTGCTTTAGAAAGGAAGTAAATCCTAAGGAGCTTTGAGGTCAAAGCACCCCTTAGTCAGGAAAGCTGAAAAATGTCAGATTTAAATTTTGTTTGTTTGTTTATTCGGTTTTTTGAGATGGAGTCTCGCTGTTGCCCAGGCTGGTGTGCAGTGGCAATCGGCTCAGTGCAACCTCCGCCTCCCAGGTTCAAGTGATTCTCCTGCATCAGCCTCTCAAGTAGCTGGGAATACAGGCGCCTGCCACCACACTTGGCTAATAGTTTTGTATTTTTAGTAGAGGTGGGGTTTCACTATGTTGACCAGGCTGGTCTCAAACTCCTGATGTCGTGATCTGCCCACCTTGGCCTCCTAAAGTGCTGGGATTATACGCATGAGCCACCATGCCCAGCCAAGTTTTAATATGAGTGCGAAAGTTTAGGAGTTAATACATACCAGGAGGCACAAAAACAAAAACATGATTTTGCCCCAGTAATCCCATGTGAAAGTGATAACCCAGAAGGAGAGAAAAAGACGTAATGTATAAAGATGTTTATGATATTTATAAAAATGAAAAATTGGAAGCAATCTGAACTCTAAAAAATTGTGGGATATTTAAGTAATGCATTCCAGAAATATCTTGATACTGAACCTCTGTAGCCAGAACTGTATCCGTATGCCAGTTTAGCTTTCACCGTGACTTTGGAAGTTATTGAACTCCTCAGTTTCTTCATTTGTACAATCAAACCAACAATTCCCACTTAGCAAGGTTGTGAATTTTAGATGTGATACGTTTAAAGCACCTGGCACAGACTATGCTCAGCATATGACAAATAATATTTAACATTTATTTATTATGATACATCCACCCAATAGAAAACCTTGAAAATAGCTATTATTAATTATCAAATCTGTTCAGCAACTTAGGAAAATATTTTAATTAATCGTTAGGTAAAAATGGATTCAACCATGCATACACATTTAAAATAAGTTTATTAAAAGATACTAGGGAAAATAAAAATGATCAACCATGTGTGATGGAATAGGATTATGATAATTAAAAATAGAAAAATACATTCCTTTTAGAGGAAATAAGTCAGTATTTCTTAACTTAAAAAAATGTATGACAGAAATGTAAGTTTAAATGTCCCAAAGAATTAGTCATTTTATGTTTGTTTAAACAAAACAAACAAAAGACTATAAGTCACATCTTGTGAAAGAGCTTGCTGTCACCATTTTGAAACTCAGAAATACTGAGGTTGCCTTTGTAACAAAAAGATGGCAGCACACTACCACCCTCTGGTGGCAGCTTGCCTGAGGTTTAGGATCAATATCTGGGAAGTAAAATATCGCATATGCAGGTTCTAAACGCAAAGGCGTATTTAAAGATCTAAAAAACCCAGCCTCAGTTTGTAGTCTCGACAACTAACCTACATTAAATTTGATGTGATGCATTTATTCACTGTGTCACAAGATTCATCTACATTATTGCAAATAAAGTTTCATAAAAATAACGATCCCATTAAAAAGTGGGCAAAGGACATGAATAGACATTTTTCCAAAGAAGACAAATGGCTAAGAAGCAAATGGAAAAATGTTCAACATCACTAACCAGAGAAATGCAAATTAAAACCACAATGATATATCATTGTATACCAATCAAAATGGCTATTATTAAAAAGATAAAAAATAAGATGTTGGCAGAGATGCTGAGTAAAGGGAACACTTATACACTGTTGCTAGGAATGTGTATTGGTACAAGCTCTATGGAAAACAGTATGTATATTTCTCAAAGAACAAGAAATAGAACTACTAGTCCATCTGGCGATCCCACTACTGGATATATACCCAAGGAAAATAAATCATACCAAAAAGACACCTGAACTTGTATGTTTATTGCAGCACTATTCACAATAGCAAAGACATGGAATAACCTGGGTGTCTATCAACAGATGATTGGATAAAGAAACTGTGGCATATATGTACAGTGGAACATTATTCAGTCATAAAAAAAGAACAAAATCATGTCTTTTGCAGCAACACGGATGAAACTGGAGGCCATAATCTTAAGTGAAAAAACTCACAAACAGAAAGTCAAATACCACATGTTCTCATAAGTGGGAACTAAATAATATATACACATGGACATAGAGTGTGGACTAGTAGATACTGGAGACTTAGAAGGATTCGGAGGACTGGAGAAGGGTAAAGGATGAAAAATTACTTGATGGGTATGCATGTATATAATTTAGTGATGGTTGTACCAAAAGCGCTGGCCTCACTCTGCAATATATCCATCTAACAAAACTGGACTTGTACCCCTTAAATGTATATAAATTTAAAAACCTGGTGTGCATGTGCCTTTAGCTCATGTTCCTAGGTCTATGGACTAGTGGGATCTGTTTATTTGATATAACCAGTGGACATAATATTCTGTGTATTCTTTTATTTCTTATGATTTTCCAAGTGTGATCAATACAAACTTTATAGAAAGATTTTAAAGTTTGTATAGATCACACTTGGAAAATCTTGTGACTTCTTCAGCACCTAATAGCCATTAAATGCAGAATAGCAAGAAAAGTGAAAAATATTTCTCTTAGATTTCTTCAGGAAATCTGATAGATAAAACAGTTCAAAATGTGGTTACTGGAAGAAGAAATACACAATTATATCCAACTCATTATTTTGTTTAGGACATTGAAGCTATTTGAGGCCGTTACCAAAATCTCATTCTAGCATCGTGTTATCTCATCTTATTTGTTAAAAATATAACATAAACGAGTTTTTTGTATTTCCTCATCAAGTGAACAAGACCATATGTTCCCATTCACTTTTTGTACTTTCTAATGTTTTTATTTCTTTTATTTGTTAATCTCAATTTACAATGATGAGTGGCTTTCAAAAAAACTTGTGGCATTTCTTTCTGTAGATGCCAAGTATATCCAATTGACTGATGGGATTATTGAGTTTGACTATGTTCTTAACTGATCTCACTTCTGGATCTGTGCATTTTTGATAGAGGGATGTTGAAGTCTCCAACTGTGAGGAGGATCCATCTACTTCTCCTTGCACTTTGATCAGTTTCGCCTCATGTATCTTGCTGTTCTGTTGTTAGGTGCATAAAGGTTAAGAATTCATTAGGTCTTCTCAGAGAATTGACTCCTTTATCATTATATGATGCCCCTCTTTGTCTCTGATAACTTTTCTTGCTCTGAGGTCTGTTCTATCTGAAATTAATTTAGTAACTCGTCGTCTTTTTTTTTAATGTTAGTGTGGCATATCTTTCTCCATCCATTTACTTTTAATATATATATGTCTTTATATTTAAACTCGGTTATTGGCAGACAACATATAATTTGGATCTTGGTTTTTTGTTTTTTTTTCTTTCTTTCTTTCTGGATCCATTGTGACAATCTTTTAACTGACATTTAACGTGATTATACTGTTGTAGTTGGGTTAATATCTTTGTTACTGTTCTCTATTTGTTGTGCTTGTTCTTCATTTCCTGTTTTTGTACCCTCTTTTTATGCCTTTTGTGGTTTTAACAGAGCATTTAATATAATTCTATTTTCTCTCCTTTCTTAGTATATCAGTTGTACATCTTTTTTTACTTTAAGTGGTTGCCATGGAGTTTGCAATATACTTTTACAGCTAATTCAAGATCATTTTCAAATAACACTATACCACTTCAAGTACTTTTTAAATAACAAAATAGTCCTATTCCTCCTTCCTATCCCTTGTATCAATGCTGTCATTCATTTCACTTATACATGGGCATAAGTAAATATATATGCATATGTAATTGAAGGCAGTGCTGTTGTTATAAATTTGAACAGTGTTATCTGTTACCTCAAATAAGAATAAGACAAAAGCTTTTATTTTAGCTTCACTGCTTCCATCCTTAATGCTCTTCATTTACGTAGATCTGAGCTATATCATTTCTGACCTATATTATTTTTTTCCCTCTAAAGAACTTCCTCTATCATTTCTTGCAAAGCAGGTCTATTGACAAACAAATGTCCTCAATTTTTGTCTGAGAAAGTGTTTATTTCTCCTTTAGAGAATAATTTCACAGGGTACACAGCTTTAGGTTGGTGGTTTTTTAACTCGCAACACTTTAAATATTTCACTCTACTCTTTCCTTGCGTGTAAGGCTTTTGAGGAGAAATCAGATGTAATTCTTTGTTCCTCCATAGGTAAGCATGTTTTTCTTCTAACTTCTCTCAGGAATTTTTATTATCTCTGACTTTCTGTAATTGACATATGCTATGCCTGGGTGTTCTTTGAGCTTCCTAGATCTGTAGTTTAGTTTCTGGCATTAATTTGAAGGAAATCCTCAATCATTATTGCTTCAGATATTTCTTGTGTTCCTTCCTTTCTTCTCCTTCTGGTATTACTGTTATGAGTATTTATGCCATTTGTAGTTGTCCCAGATCTTGGATATTCTGTTTTTTTCCCTAGTCTTTTTGTTCTTTTTAGTTTGGGTAGTGTTGAGTAAGATATCCTCAAGCTCAGAGATTCCCTCCTCAGCTAAGTTCATTCTGTTAGCAGTCCTGTTAGAGGCATTCTTCATTTCTGATACAGTGCTTTTGATCTCTAGTATTTCTCTTTTCTTTCTTGCTTTTTTGTTGTTGTTGTTTGCTTGTCTGGCACAGTCTTGCTCACTGCAGCCTCTGCCTCCCAGGTTCAAGAAATTCTCCTGCTTCAACCTCCTGAGCAGCTGGGATTACAGGCAGCCACCACCACGCCCAGCTAATTTTTGTATCTTTTGTAGAGATGGGGTTTTACCATGTTGGCCAGGCTGGTCTTGAACTCCCGGCCTAAAGTTATCTGCCCACCTTGGCCTCTCAAAGTGCTGGGATTACAGCTGTGAGTCACCACATCCGTCTGAGTATTTCTTTTATGTTATTTCTTAGAATTTCCATCACTCTTCTTATACTGCCTAACTGTATTTGTGTGTGATTTAGTTTGTCTGTTAGAGTTCTTACCATTTTAGTCATAGTTGTTTTAAATTCCTGGTCTGATAATTCACACATCCCTGCCATATCTGGTTCTGATACTTGCTCTGTCTCTTCAGACTGTTTTTTGCCTTTTAATGTGCCTTGCAGTTTTTCCCTTGATAGCCAGACATGATGTACTGGGTAAAAGGAACTGCTTTAAATAGGACTTCAGGAACATGGTAGTAAGGTATGGAGGAAGGGGAGCATTGTATAGTGCCATGATTAGGTTCAGTCTTTTAATGAGTCTGTGACTCTGCACTGTGAATTTCATCAGTACTTCCCACCACACTCCAAACCCCCTTAGGAAGGGCAGGATGGCCAGAGTGGGCTGGAGTCATGTATTTCCCTTTCTCCATGTGGAAGGCCACGGCCAGCTGGAGTTGGGTATTTCACTTCTGTAGGTCCGTTAGACTCTGGTCAAACCCCAGCAGGTTAATAATAGTTGCTCAGCGTGGGCCTCGTTAAAAACAGCAGAATACTCTAGCATGTCAAAATACTTCCTTTCCTTCTTCCTCTTGGAACACAAGGAGGTTTCTTTGACTCACTGAGAAGACCTGGTTAAGCTCCTGGAGGTAAATCTCACAAAACTGTGTCCCACTGGGGATTTTTACTCTCAGACATGTCCACACTAAACCTCCACCAATTACAATTTAGATTTTTCTACCCAGCACTGGTTCCTGCCCAAGTTTCTGTTTGTGAGTGTCTGTTCCAGTAAGTTGTGATTCTCTGTATGTACTTTCTGTCTCTCCAGTTTTGGGGAGAGTAGTTTGCCCTGTGTGTGACCTCACTTCTTGTATGGATATAAGAAGAGCTGTTGATTTTTCGGTTTGTTGAGCTTTTTACTTGTTAAGGTAGAGTGAAGCCTTCTAAGCTCCTTCCATACAGGAATAGGAACTAGAAATATTTTGCTTTTCCTTTACTAGTCTATCCTCATGTTCTGGATTTCTAAGTTGTGAAGTCACAGAAATCAGTCCTTAGCTTGGTTCCTATTTCTATGTACAATTTCTCCTAAAGTGATCCATCACTTCCAGTCCTATGACCTCAAACATCATCTGATGGGTTCTGGTTCCAGGTAAGATGGAGTAAGCCCACTTCATCCTGTCTCTCCCACTGAACACAACTATAAAATTGAGTGGAATGTATGGAGCATCTGTTTGAGGACTCTGAAAAATAAATCACAACAGGCAGCTTGGGGAAGAAGGTCAAAATTAAAAGTACCGTTGAGCTGTGGTTAATTGATTATTTTTCCCCTCCGATATCCTCTAACCTGAATGCTAACCTGCAGAAATCCAGAGATGAACATTGACCTGGAAAGAAAGTGCTCCAGGAAAAGCCCTTTAGTTCTGGCTCAAGGAACAAGCAAGGAACTCATGATGCTCATAGAGAGTCAAAACCCCTGTTTGGCTTTTTATTGCTCTCCATTCTCTCATGCCTCAGCTCCCAAGCAACACTAAGGCATCAGTAGCAGAGGTCACATGTAATGGGAGCCCACAGGAGCCAAAATTTTGAGGAAAGGGAATCTTTGGAGCTGTGATTCTCAAGAGAATTAAAAAGTCTGTTTTGGTTGCTCACTGTTGTGCTCTTTCTCTCTTTGACACAGATGTCAGTAAATTTGATGATAAAATTGTCTAATCTGAATAGAGATAAAAAATTGAATAAAAATGAACAAATCTGTGGCCAGGCACAGTGACTCACTCCTGTAATCCCAGCACTTTGGGAGGCCGAGGCGGGTGACTCACGTGAGATCAGGAATTCAAGATCAACCTGGCCAACATGGTGAAACCCCATCTCTACTAAAAATACAAAATTTGCTGGGCATGGTGGCACATGTCTTTAGTCCCAGCTACCCGGGAGGCTGACGCAGGAGAATCGCCGAAACCCAGGAGGTGGAAGTTGCAGCAAGCCGAGATCATGCCACTGCACTCCATCCTGGGCAACAGAGCAATCTCAAAAAGAACAGATCCATAGGCATCAATGAGACAATAGCAGAATATCTAATTCACATCACTGGAGTTGCAGGAAGAGAAGAGGAAATATGTGATGTGAAAAAATTTAAAGAAATAATGGCTGAGGCCGGGCGCAGTGGCTCACGCCTGTAATCCCAGCACTTTGGGAGGCCGAGGCGGGTGGATCACGAGGTCAAGAAATCAAGACCATCCTGGTCAACATGGTGAAACCCCGTCTCTACTAAAA
>NW_016107341.1:9823974-9891755 GCF_001604975.1 Cebus imitator | reverse complement strand
TTGCCTGAACCCAGGAGGCAGAGGTTGCGGTGAGCCGAGATCGCGCCATTGCACTCCAGCCTGGGTAACAAGAGCGAAACTCCGTCTCAAAAAAAATAAATAAATAAATAATGGCTGAAAACTCCCCCATGTTTGGTGAAAGAAAAGCCCACTGATTCAAAAAGTTCAATGAGCCCCAAACAGGGTAAACTCAAAGAAATACGTTCCAAATGCGTCACAGTAAAAGTTGAGAATCAAAAACCAAGAAAAAATCTTGAAGCAAGAAACAGGCTTCAAGAATGACGCTCATGCTTATAATTCTGAAAATTAAGGGAACTGAAATGCCAAAAGTGAAGTGAATTGGTAATGACCAAAAGGAATAGAAAAACAGTAGGTTTCAGACAGGAAGACAATGAGTTTTAATCTGAGGGGCCTTTGATACACACAACTGGAATTGCCCAGTAAGAAATTGAATGTAAAAATGTGGAGCTTCAGGGAAATTCTGAATTGGAAATAAGGATGTTTAAGTCATCATTGTAAATGGCACTGTGGAAACAGTGTGCAGAATAAAAAGTTAGGCTTCAGCAAGGCTATGCAGTCAGAACAAATCTTAACATCTCAGTGGAAGAACTTAATGAAATTGTGTTTCTGGCACACAGCACTGTCCAGTGCAAGTCATGCAGCCACCTCTGTCCTTAGCTTTGCCAACTGGAGAACATGCCTTCCAAGATCAACCTGGCTGGGGAGGACATTTGTTACTTACTTCCACTCCCCTTCCTTGGGCAAATTAGTCAATTGGCCCCAATCCAAATGCAAGGGAGGCTGTGAAATGTAGTTCCCCTGTGTGTCCAGGAAGGGAAACTGGTATACCAAACACATGGCAATGTGCCTGTCACAAGAGCCAAAGGCAGATCCTTATGAACTTAGCCAGTGACAAGATAGAAGTATAGACAAGGTATGCCCACCTGGGCTGCTTATGCATTCATATCACAGTTTTAATATCTTGTAGTGGAAACAGAAATAATTGTCCTCAAATACCCATATCTGATAATCACAAAAACTGGGCTCTTGGTCTAAATCAGTCCTTCACCTGAAATATTCGTTCAGTGTCCTGTGTATCCCTGTCCCTATCACATCTGGGTCTCTGTAAGGTTTCCTCTGGCTCCAGCATTCGTTATACCTCAGGAATGCGATTGTCACACAAAACTGCAACTGAGCTCTTCGAATAACCCTTCTCCACACTTTTGAATGACTTTGGGCTCTTCCCTTCTGTGATTTCTGTGAGTGTTTTCTCCAATCTGGATGTAGAAGAATGTGGTGCAGTGGGTCATTCTGAGTGACCATCTAGTTCCATATGCATGCCCTTATCTCATTTAGCATATACATCAGTTTATTTCAAAGAATGAAAATGGAAACAAAACTCATTTCAAGTGTTCCATTTATTCAGATTAGTCTTTGCTGGATGGCAACTATATGCAGGCATGTTTTAAGACATGATGGAGTGATAAACTGGGAGCTAGGTTTTCTAGTGGAAAGATGTGTAATATAATGTCAGGTCGTGATGAATACTATATAGAAAAGTAAAGCAAAACAAGGAAAGAGTGTTGAGGATTATTGGTGCTGTTTTAGATAGATGGTCAGGCACCTCTGTGAGAAGGTAATGTTGGTACCAGTCTGCATGCAGCAAGAAGTGAGCTATGCAAAGACCTGTGGCGAGAGCTTGCCAGCCAGAGGGATCAGATAGGGCAAAGGCATGAGGTAGAAACAAGCTTGGCAAGGAAGCCAGCATGACTGGCACCAGAGAATGGCAGACTGTGAGACTTAGAGAGGCAGATGAGGAAGCGCCATGTAGGCTTGGGAAAGGAGTTCAAGTTTTTGTCCAGGTGTGATGGGAATTTATCAAGCAGAGAAATGAGGTGGTCTTATTTACATGATAAAAAATCACCATGGTGTGAGTGGAGAATTGACTTTAATGGGCAGAGGTAGAGGCAGGAAAGGTAGGAGATCAATTGGGAGACTATAGCAGGAATCCAGGCAGGCACCAACCTATTCTAAGTAACATCAAAAAGAAAAGCTAGCTGGGCGTAGTGGCTCATGCCTGTAATCCCAAAACTTTTGGAGGCCAAGGCGGTTAGATCACGAGGTCAGGAGTTCAAGACTAGCCTGGCCAATATGGTTAAACCCCGTCTCTACTAAAAACACAAAAATAGCAGGGCATGGTGGCACATGCCTCTAGTCCCAGCTACTTGGGAGGCTGAGGCAGCAGAATCGCTTAAACCCAAAGATGGAGGTAGCAGTGAGCCAAGATCGTGCCACTGCATTCCAGCCTGGCGACAGAGCAAGATTCCATCTCAAAAACAAACAAACAAAACCCAGAGCCTGCTGGGAAGGACCCTGTGTCCCAGAGGGAGGCCCATGATCCACGATCCCCAACATCTATAATGTGCTGAGATAACTCCAGGTGGGTGTGTGTTCACAAAAGTTGTCGGAGTCGTAGGGAGGAGGAAGCACCCAAATGACCTCTGAATCAGGAAAGCCATCATAAAGAATGGATACCAGATTGCCTGGCAGACAAGCATGCAAATGGCATTCAGGGATGAGAAGAAAAGTTATTACAGAAAGAGCTTGTTTCTTCGTACTTTGTCAAACTTGATTTTTTTTTTTTTTTTTTGCAGCTTAATGGAAGAAAAAAACATCATAGTAAAAGAATTTGAGAAGATACCAAAGCCAGGAGTAAGTCTTAGATTATATAGAGTTTCTTAAATACAGCTGGATTCAACCATCCCTTTTTATAAATATTAATGTTTATCCCAACAACATAGCCTAAAACATTTTAAAGATGGTAAAGTCTTCACTGTGAACGATGCTGAAAGGACTAGCTACATAACTTCTGGTATAAATATAAGTGGTGCCTATTATAGACTTAGCAACTTGGCATCTAATTTAGGCTGCATTTAGTTGGACAGTGTCTGCTTTGTTTCCAGAAGAAAAAAAAATTCTGTGGTTGACACTTAAAAACATTATTTTGCTATAGCTATTACCCTCTTAGTTCTGTGAACATCTCAAGTTATTACAAGAAATTTTTACAAAGAAAATGTATCATTTATGTATTCCTGCCTAACAACCATCCCAGAACTTAGTGGCTTAAAACAATTTCATACTTTTCAGTTCTGAATTATTCTGGTCTGAGCTGGCTGAATTGGGGCCGGGAAATCTAGAATGGCTCCATTCATATACCAGCCATTTGGCAGGCTGCTTGGTCTGAGGTCACATTTCACTAGTTGGTCACATGATGGTGGAAGGGTTTCCATCTTCAAAAGAGAGCAAACTCCAATATGCAAGACCTTCTGGGCCTCTGCTAAAATCGTTTTTGGTATTATCCCATTGGCTAATGCAAGTATTATAACATGGCCAAGTCTAGAATCAAGTTGGCCCTACCTCTTAATGGGAAGAATGATCAAGACCATGCAAAGGGACATGCATGCCCTGGAAATAGGAGGAATTCGTGGGCACTTTTACAATCTATCATAGAAAGTAAATAGAATGATCACCATGCTTTGCACTCCTTCCACCTTCTGATAATCCAAAAGTGTGTTGGTGGTGGTTTAATTCCAAGGCCAGCCCACCAAAAACCTGCTTAGCATAGAGTAAAATACTGTTAATTCTAAATACGTATACCTAACCATCATTTGCAACACAGATTTTATGGGAAAAGCATTTTGAATTTTCATTCAGATCCTAGGATCACCAATGGTGCTCTCACCTGGCAGCAGTGGAAGGAGAGAGCTATGCAGAAAGCCCAGGGAGGCTAAAGAGACGCAGCACTTAGTTGTCAGTAACAGTAACGTGTACATCTGAGTGTAAGAGGATTCTCTCCCATGAGCCAAACACTCCCCAGATAATCAGACATGAGACAAAGATCTCCGGTGATTCTGGGATAAAGGACATTTAGGGAGAACATGCATGAGCTAGAGAAGTAATATCCGTAAGAAAGTGGGGGATTAAGGAGTGCAAAGTGTTGGGCATCCAAATATGAATTCCTTTAACTTTAGTTCCCATGTGACTCAGGTTAACCATAAGTCAGATAGTCAAAGATAATTTGCATGTGATTTTGTCAGATCACAAAGCTACTAGAAAACAGACTGTACATTTTTTTGTCATGCTTCTTGGTATGAAATAAAAATTCATAAAAACGAAATGTTTGGCCGGGTGCGGTGTCTCACGCCTGTAATCCCAACACTTTGGGAGGCCAAGGTGGGTGGATCAAAGGTCAGGAGTTTGAGACCAGCCTGGCCAATATGGTGAAACTCTGTCTCTATTAAAAATACAAAAGTTAGCCAGGCGTGGTGGCAGGCACCTGTAATCCCAGCTACTCAGGAGGCTGAGGCAGAATAGCTTGAACCCAGGAGGCTGCAGTGAGCTGAGATAGTGCCATTGCACTCCAGCCTGGGTGACAGAGCAAGACTCCGTCTCAAAAAAAAAAAAGAAATGTTTTAAATGGAGGAGAGAAAAGAGCACTAGTAAAAAGAGAATTCAGATCTAATATTGTGTTTAATTATACATGTAGTATCATTATAATGCCTTTATTAAAGATGTCAGAAATCATAAGTTGCATTTAGCTTTGTGAGAAATCATTCATGAACCTTAAAACAAATATAATCAAAATGGTGAGTGAAATTAGTTTTAATTCAGTTTTTAGGTAGACAAAAGCTTGCTCAAACTATATAAGCTAATCATCTTCATGACTTTTAAAGGAAATGGAGAAGAAGATGAAAATATTGAGAGAAAGCACTGAAGAATTACGTAAAGAAATAATGCAGAAGAAGTTAGAAATTAAAAATTTGCGAGAAGATTTGGTTTCTAAACAAAAGCAATTACTAAAGGAGCAGAAGGAGCTAGAAGAATTGTTGGAACATCAGGTCATCCTAAAGGTGTGCTACTTAAAGTTGATATTTAAACATTGTGCCTTGCATGGATATAAAAATGTGTGGCTGGCTGGGTGTGGTGATTCACACCTGTAATCCCAGCACTTTCAGAGGCCAAGGTGGGCAGATCATGAGGTCAGGAGAGCGAGACCATTCTGGCCAACATGGTGATGTCTCTACTAAAAACACAAAAATTAGCTGGGCATGGTGGTGCACGCCAGTAATCCCAGCTACTCAGAAGGCTGAGGCAGGAGAATAGCTTGAAGCAGGGAGTCGGAGGTTGCAGTGAGCTGAGATTGCAGCACTGCACTCCAGCCTGCTGACAGTGAGACTCCATCTCAAAAAAAAAAAAAAAAAAAACTGTAGGTATCAAGAATAATCAGGAGGTTTGATAAAGAGGGGTTTTGTCTCACAAGGTGAAATATCTGCATTCCAATTGATCCTATCAAACTAAATCTAGGCTCTGGGAATTCCCAAAAGACCATAAGGTGTTTAAGCTAATTTAGAGCCCCTCACCCTGTGAAAAGGTCTTTCCCGACCTCACCAAACATTTTTGGACATTAGAAACAAGTGTCACAAACACAATTGTTTCCTTGAATAACAACCGTGTCCAGGCGTGGTGGCTCACACCTGTAATCCCAGCACTTTGGGAGGCCGAGGCAGGTGGATCACCTGAGGTCAGGAGTTCGAAACCAGCCTGGTCAACATGGTGATACTCCGTCTCTCCTAAAAATACAAAAATTAGCCAGGCGTGGTTGCCTGTAATCCCGACTACTCAGGAGGCTGAGGCAGAATCGCTTGAATCTGGGAGGTGGAGATTGCAGTGAGCCAAGAGCCAAGATTGCACTACTGCACTTTAGCCTGAGTCACAGAATGAGACTCTGTCTCAAAAACAACAAAACACACAGACACACACACACACAAACGACCAAACGTCCTAACCTCTCTTGTATATTTTGTATTACTTTATCCTTGTCTCTTTGATCCCATTCCACTTCCTCTCACTATAAAAGGGATGAGAGGCCTATATTCTAGGAGATAATCAATTAAAATTCATTTTATTTTGAAAAATGTATAAATAACTCAAAATGGTCTAAATAACCTAGAGTCATTTTAAAAATAACATCTGAGACTCATTAGCTTAGGGGATAGTGGGGACACACTTTGACCTATTTTTCTATAACAGTCCTGGAGCAGTCAGCCAAGATGTGCCCAGATGCTACCCAGAACAGAGGACCCGAGCAGAGATAGACTTAACAGGTACCCACTGAAGCTTAAGTGTCAGGCTCCTCACTTTCATGAACCTCTTTCAAGATGCTGTACCTAAGTTAGCCTTTACAATTTTTGACTCTTTCTCCTAACAAGGGTCACCCAGATTGTACAAGTTTCAGCCTCACAAAATTTGATCTGCCCTGGGACTGAACAAGATCCCACAGAGAAATGTCTCACCCACCACACTGCAGTGATGAATTCAACCTCCATGCATGTATGGTACCCCCGGCTCCAAAGTTCAATGACATCCTCAGGCAGGAAGGGCTTTTCTATAACCCTTGCCATATATGTAAGACTCTAGAGACTGGAACTGAACCTCCCATGAGTCTGCAGAGCATAATGGGAGGTGTGGTGTTAGACAAACTTAGCTTCTGATCTTGGCCTTGCCACTTACTAGCTGTGTGACTTCAGGAAACTTACTTAACTTCTTGTAGCATGTGTCTTAGGTAGGGCTTACCATAAACAGAGCCTAAGAGCACTACTAATGGAGGGAGAGCTCTAAGGAGAATCCTATAAGAGATAGAGGGAAGCAGGATGGAACTGGGGAAGAAGCTAGGCCAGAATACAGCTGCTTCGGGAGAACTCTAGTCTCAGCCTGATCTCATGAACTCATGAAGTCAGAATTACATCACAGAAGCTGTTGCACCCAGAGGTGGTGGTAGGGGGTGTCTGGTAATTCACCATATCAGTTGGTAATCGGTCGCTGCCTGTTCCCCTCCTCCTTCCCCCCCCCCACCCCACCCCCCTACCCCCCCCCCACCAGCTCCTATTCTGGCTCCTCCTATTCCAGCTCCTATTCCTTGACAAGGAAGCTCTGCTCAGCCAATCACAATCCAGTGGAGAGGAGATTAAGCATGAACCATTAAGCAGTCACCCCTGCAGCATCTGAGGGATGAGTGGGAAGACGGTCCCTGGCTTATGATTTTTCTACTTTACGATGGTGTGAAAGCAATATCCATTCAGTAGAAAGCATATGTCAAGTCAAGTACCCATACAACCATTCCATTTTTCACTTTCAGTATTGAATAAATTACATTTTTTGTACTACATTCAATAAGTTACGTTTATTTACTGTGTGGCACTTAACACTTTATTATAAAATAAGCTTTGTGTTAGGTGAAGTGTAGACTAATATAAGTGTCCTGAGAATGTAGGCTAGGCTAAGCTATGATTTCAGTGGGTTAAGTGTATTAAATACATTTTTGACTTAAGATGAGTTTCAACTTATATGGGTTTATCAGGACGTAACTCCATTGTATGTGGAGGAGCGTCTGTGCCTTTATGTAGGAACCTGGGCAGAGGAACAGTATTTGTTACACTCAGTTACCTCCTTTTCAAAATGATAACAAATAACAGTGATCTTATAAGGTCATTGTGAGTATTAAATGGGACAATGAAGGCACACAGGGCAGATGGTAAGTATCTACACATTGTAGTTCCTTTCTCTCTCATATTTAGTGTTCTTGTCTTAATTGCTTCTAGTCCAAGACTGCATAATTTAACGTGATTTCATTTCTTTACTAGGATGAATTGGCCCACCATCAAACCATTCCGGTACAAATTGGAAAAGAGATAGAAAAAACAACACGCAAAAAAGTGTATGATTTAATGTTTTTACTTTGAGTCCCTCGCAGCCCGAGTTATATGTGCACACTAAGATGAGAGTATTAACCACTGGGCATGTTAAATTACTATTCTAATTTTAGAAATATCTGCTTTTGGCCCTGTCTACGTTGTTTATACCAAGTTTTTTAAAAGAAAGTAATACGGCAAATTACTATCATTCATAATATTTATGGCTTAATTATGAGTCAAGATTCTGTTGCCAATTTATAAATCATATTTTTATGGAAAAGTTCATTTGACTTTAACAGAGCTGTGCATGGGATAAATTATGTGAACTGGTTAGAATTTCATGGTCTAGAAGTATATCAGCCAGGCAGCAGCTCCAAGCCCAAAATAATAGTAACTCCCCACTTTGCCATCCATTCATGTATATAACACCCCTCAAATATTCAGAGTAGACTTGGAGGCAGAGGTCATTGAGGAAATTCTCAGTGTTTAGAGGACCCAAAAAAAATAAAGATTTTAACTAAAGATTTAAAAATTCTGGACAAATAATATGATTACTCTGGTGACTGATCTTAAGAGAAAAGGGAAAAATTAGGCAGGCACTAGTAACTGTGCGAAAAGCCAGGCTCACCAACACCAAAGTTGAGAAACTCAGGTCAGTTCCAGGAGGCGGGTCAGGATGAGGGTTGAATCATAGGAGATGGTAGCAAATTGGGATCTGCAGAGAGGGAGGCTGGACAAATGCCTGCCTTCCGTGGCACTCAGTGGAGATAGCTTCCAAGTCCCACTCATCTGTGGTCTCTACCCACTGCTGAGATCATTGAATTTATGACTATCTCTTCTGCTGCCTGGCTACAGAGCAAGAATAGGTAAAGCCAAAATGGCCTCAAAATAAGGCAAACGTGTGTGTGTGTGTGTGTGTGTGTGTGTGTGTGTGTGTGTGTGTGTGTGTATCCCCTACAGAGAAATGGAAAAGAAAAAAATTGTCTTGGAACATGAAGTCAAAAAGCTAAATGACTCCCTAAAGAAAGTTGAAAACAAGGTTAGTGCTATAGTGGAGGAGAAGGAAGATGTAATAAAGGAAGTTGAAGGCAAACGGGCCTTACTTGAAATCAAAGAACGAGAACATAACCAATTGGTCAAGCTATTGGAATTAGCCAGAGAGAATGAAGCAACTTTGTTAACTGAAAGGTTAGTTATATTTATGTATGTTCTGTCAACTAAATCTTTCTTCAATTTATATTTGAGAATTCAAAACATAATCTTACTTTGGTATTGAGTCAATAAACATTCTTAAATAATTTTAAATCAGCTTTTATCATTAATATATTATCAAATAAAGCATTTTGAAGTATTTTTCCATACTCATAGATTTTCTCAATTTTCTGTTACTAAATTTTCAGGACAAAATCTGTTGTTTGTTGTAAATTTCTGAATGTGTCTTTGGAAAATAATACCCCTGGAGTATGTTATGTGTAGTTCAGGGATTTTACCAAAAAATGAATGATATTTCTGAGGCCATCTTGACTTTTTTTCTAATAGAAGCAATGTCATGGTGTAATGCCCTATGAGAGTTTTATGTCTTGCTTTTAAGTAAAATTTCAGGGAAACTGGAGGCTTCTATGTCTGCCAATCTGTTATTATTTTGCAGAAGGGGTGGTTATAAGGTTGCAGTTGTAAGTGATACCAACTCACAAACCTAGTTGCCTTGGGCATTATTTACGATTTATGATTCCAACATGAGAATAGTTGTGTATGCATATACTGAGCATGCTGTCTTTCATTAAACTTTTAAGTTCAGGGTCATACATACAGGTTTGCTATATAGGTAAACTTGTGTGATAAGGGGTTGTTGTACAGATTATTTCGTCATGTAGGTATTAAGCCTAGTATCTATTAGTTATTTTTCCTGATCCTCTCCCTCCTCCCACCCTCCACCCTCTAGTAGGTCCCAGTGTGTGTTGTTCTTCTCTATGTGTCCATGTGTCATCATTTTCCTCCCACTTATAAGTGAGAACATGTGGTATTTGGTTTTCTGTCCCTGCATTGGTTTACTAAGGATAATGACCTCCAGCTTCATTCATGTTCCTGCAAAGGATATGATCTCATTCTTTTTTATGGCTGCATAATAGTCCATGGTGTATGTACCACATTTTCTTTATCAGGTCTACCATTGATGGACATTTAGGTTGATTCTATATCTTTGCTATTGTGAATAGCACTGTGATGAGTAAACATGCACATATATATTTATGATAGAACGGTTTATATTCCTTTGAGTATATACCCAGTAATAGGATTGCTGGGTTGAATGGTAGTTCTGTTTTTAGGTCTTTGTCAGAAGAGATTGGGAGCCAATATTCAGCATGCTGTCTTGATAAGTTTTGAAAAACATGTTGGACAACTGATGACAAATTCACTTTCATTTTCTTCCTTTACCTGGAACAGAGGGATCTTGGATCTCAATTTACGCAACAGTCTCATCGACAAGCAGAACTACCATGATGAACTTTCTCGTAAGCAAAGAGAAAAAGAACGAGATTTTCGAAATTTAAAAAAGATGGAACTGCTCTTGAAAGTGTCCTGGGATGCCCTCACTCAAACTCAAGCATTACATGAAAGGCTTCTATTAGAGGTGAGTGCTGTAAACTACCATCTCATTTTTAAGCTTAGTGCTAACTTTTAAAGTAAAAATATTTTAGCAAGTTGTTTTTGCTGCCAAAAGAGAAGAAGAAAATAACAGAGAAAAGATAATTTTCAAATGCATCAAGCCCATTATGAAATCTATAGTCCTAGTCCTGTAATGTTTTTTAGTCTCATTTTGCTAACCCAAGATAAGAGAAAGTTCTTGTTTGGATGAGTCATCAGTCAGCCTGACCTGGGGAAGTGACTGGGCCATCCAGTTCTAGAAGAGCTAGAGGGCTCACTGCAGGATGGGGCCAAGTGGATCATTATCTTCACCAGTTGAAAGAGTCAGATCCAGGATTTTGTGTGTCATGGCAGACTATAACATTGGAGGACTAGATCAGATTACATAGATACAGATGATCAGCAGCCCGCACTTCCAACTAGCCAAGGGCAATTCAGAACCCAGTGTCAGGCTGCCTAGCTAATTCTATGCAGGGTCACAGCTGTACTCCAGTGAGAAGATGCTCAAGACAACTGTTACCTGCCTCTGTGTTTCCAAGTGAGGGGTCTGGCTGCCCCTGGCTCACTTCTCTCTCAGAAGGCACTCTCTGTGCTAAGTGACCAAGCACCACTGAAAGGGCAGAGGATCCTGGAGAGGGCTGCAGCCTTGTGCTAGAGCATTCCTCGGGTGAAAAGGGGATCAACCTCTGAGATGAAGCAGCTAGGTGTATAGAAAACTTCTCCATTCTCTTCTGGACTGTCATGCTCCAGAACCTTATGGAGGGTCATGACCTCAGCAATTTGAACAGGAGTTTCCATCTGTGGTAGACACTTCAGATTCTAACCTAGCCCAGTTCTCCTCTCCTCCTGGGCATATAGAAAGTTTATGCTTCCTTGCACCCTTTGCAGTTGAGCAGGGTCATGTAACTCATTCTTCCCAGATGATTGTGGACCAAAGTGACACATATCACTTCTAGCCTATAACATCTAATTGCCAGTGTGAGCTCCTCTAGCTGTTTTCCCTCTCCTGTGGTAATTGTGGAAGGAGTGATGCCATGGAGGTGCTGTAAAAAGGGAGCAGCCAGGAATGCTAAGCCAACAGTAGACACAGAGTCCTCTTGATAGCCTATAGGCTTCGTAGGAAACAGCTTTGGTAGTTCGAAGCCATAATGTTTGGGGGTGTTTATTTCTGTAGCATAACTTAGCTTGTCCTGACTGAAAGACCAGCCTTAAGCAACAGGTGAAAAAATTGGTTAGGGTTATAAGTGTTAAAAATGGCTAGGACTTGGACTTCATCTTGCTATCAGATGGCACTTACAATCTTTTAAAGAAGTTTTCTGGCCGGACACAGTGGCTGCTGCCTGTAATCCCAGCACTTTGGGAGGCCGAGGCAGGCAGATCTCCTGAGGTGAATTCAAGATCAGCCTGGCCAACATGGTGAAACCCTGTCTCTACTAAAAATAAAAAAATTAGCCAGGTGTGGTACATGCCTGTGATCCCAGCTACTCAAGAGGCTGAGGCAGGAGAATCTCTTGAACCCAGGAGGTGAAGGTTGCAGTGAGTCAAGATTGCACCACTGCACTCCAGCCTGGGCAACAGACCCAAGTTTCGTCTCAAACAAAAAAAAAGAAGTTTTCTATCTCAGTGAGGCAAAATGTACTTTTATAGTCTTTTGCAAAACAAATAAAATATTTATATTCTATATATGTGTTTTCATAAGTAATTATTATTTTATATAACTATTATACATAGTATATTTATGATATATATAGTTTTTACTTAATCATTTTATTGCAGTTCAAACAGGTAGATTTACTTGTATCGCTCAGAAATCTCTTTAACTCTACTAGTGCTTTTTGCCTTAAAAGGTTATTTTGTCTCTTAGTATAATAATATCAGTTACATTATCTTTTGGCGGGTTAGATTCTGCCTGGTATTATTTACTTTCACTCTTTTTTTTTCCTTTTTGGAAACAGTCTTGCTTTGCTGCCCAGGCTGGAGTGCAGGTGCCATCTTGGCTCACTGCAACCTCTACCTCTACCTCCTGGGTTTAAGTAATTCTCGTACCTCAGCCTCCCAAGAAGCTGGGATTACAGGCGTCTCCCACCATACCCAGCTAATTTTTTGTATTTTTAGTACAGATGGGCTTTCAATATGTTGGCCAGGCTGGCCTCAAACTCCTGACATCAAGTGATCCATCTGCCTCAGCCTCCCCAAAGTGCTGGGATTACAGGCGTGAGCCACCGTGCCTGGCCTTATTTACTTTCAGTCTTTCTGTGTCCTTATTTTGGTGTGTCTCATATCCACAGCATATACTTCTCAAAATCTAGTCTGATAAGTTCTGCCTTTTTATTCTTGTATTTAGTCTAAAAATTAATATTTAATGTAATTGTGGATATATTTGAACTTATTCTATGATATTACTTTTGCTTCTCTGTGTCCTATCTGCTTCACATTCCATTTTCTCTCCCACATATCCTTCCTTGGGATTTATCAATGTTTCATATTGTTCTGTTATCCTTGTTTTAGATAAGCATCAGTTAGTTTTACATTCTATTTCTATTCTTTGGGTGGTTATCCTGAAGATTACAACAGGATCTTTGACTTATTAGAGTCCAGTATAAATTATTAGTATTTGTACTACTTCCAAGACAGTGCTAATAACTTTGATGATTTTAACTCTACTTACCTTTGCATCTCTTATGCCCTCAAAAATATTTTTAATCCAACTTTCCAAGTTATTCTTATTGGAAGCATTGGTTTACTACAAGCCACTCCATCTCAGCCCGAAGCATAGCACAGTAGGATGTTAAATTGGAACTTTGGGCAAACACAAACCCTGTGGCCACCCCACCTTTATAGTAGGCAGCAGATATAATGTCCATTCAAAGTATTGGTGGAAACCTGAATGAGATGAGTAGGAGACTCCATGTATATATAATGTTTTTTTAATTGCATTTTAGGTTTTGGGGTACATGTGAAGAACATGCAAGATTGTTGCATAGGTACATACATGGCAATGTGGTTTGCTGCCTTCCTCCCCGTCACCTATATCTGGCATTTCCCCCCATGTTATCCCTCCTCAACTCCCCGCACCCCACTGTCCCTCCCCTAGTTCCCCCCAACAGACCCCAGTGTGTGATGCTCCCCTCCCTTTGTCCGTGTGTTCTCATTGTTCAACACCCACCTATGAGTGAGAACATGCAGTGTTTGATTTTCTGTTCTTGTGTCAGTTTGCTGAGAATGATGGTTTCAGCTTCATCCATGTCCTTACAAAGGACATGAACTCATCGTTTTTTATGGCTGCATAGTATTCCATGGTGTATATGTGCCACGTTGTCCCTGCCCGGTCTATCATCGATGCACATTTGGGTTGGTTCCAAGTCTTTGATATTGTAAACAGCGCTGCAATGAACATTAGTGTGCCTGTGTCCTTATAATAGAACAATTTAGGATCCTTTGGATATATACCCAGTAATGGGATTGCTGGGTCAAATGGAATTTCTATTTCTAGTTCCTTGAGGAATCATCACACTGTCTTCCACAATGGTTGAACTAATTTACACTCCCACCAACAGCGTAAAAGTGTTCCTATTTTTCCATATCCTCTCCAGCATCTGTTGTCTCCAAATTTTTTTAATGATCGCCATTCTAACTGGCATGAGATAGTATCTCAATGTAGTTTTGATTTGCATTTCTCTAATGACCAGTTATGATGAGCATTTTTTCATATGTTTATTGGCCTCATGTATGTTTTCTTTCTTAAAGTGTCTGTTGATATCCTTCGTCCACTTTTGAATGGGCTTGTTTTTTTCTTGTAAATCTGTTTTAGTTATTTTTAGATTCTGGATATCAGCCCTTTGTCAGATGGGTAGATTGCAAAATTTTTTTCCCATTCTATTGGTTGCCAATTCACTCTAATGATTGTTTCTTTTGCTGTGCAGAAGCTCTAGAGTTTAATTAGGTCCCATTTGTCTATTTTGGCTTTTGTTACCAATGCTTTTGATGTTTTAGTCATGAAGTCCTTTCCTCTGCCTATGTCCTGAATGGTTTTGCCTAGATTTTCTTCTAGGGTTTTTATGGTGTTAGGTCTTATGTTTAAGTCTTTAATCCATCTGGAGTTAATGTTAGTGTAAGGTGTCAGGAAGGGGTCCAGTTTCTGCTTTCTGCACATGGCTAGCCGTTTTTCCAACACCATTTATTAAACAGGGAATCTTTTCTCCATTGCTTGTTTTGTGAGGTTTGTCAAAAATCAGATGGTTGTAGATGTGTAGCGTTGCCTCTGAGGCCTCTGTTCTGTTCCATTGGTCTATATCTCTGTTTTGGTACCAGTACCATGCTGTTTTGATTACTATAGCCTTGTAGTATAGTTTGAAGTCAGGTAGTGTGATGCCTCCAGCTTTGTTCTTTTGACTTAGAATCAACTTGGCTATGTGGGCTCTCTTTTAGTTCCATATGAAGTTTAAAGTGTTTTTGTCCAGTTCTGTGAAGAAGGTCATTGGTAGCTTGATGGGGATAGCATTGAATCTGTAAATTACTTTGGGCAGTATGGCCATTTTCACAATATTGATTCTTCCTAACCATGAACATGGAATATTTCTCCATCTGTTTGTGTCCTCTCTTATTTTGTTGAGCAGTGGTTTGTAGTTCTCCTTGAAGAAGTCCTTTATGTTCTTTGTTAGTTGTATTCCTAGGTATTTTATTCTCTTTGTAGCAATTGTGAATGGCAGTTCATTCTTGATGTGGCTCTCTTTAAGTCTGTTATTGGTGTATAGGAATGCTTGTGATTTTTGCACATTCATTTTGTATCCTGAGACTTTACTGAAGTCACTTATCAGTTTCAGGAGATTTTGGGCTGAGACGATGGGGTCTTCTAAATATACAATCATGTCATCTGCAAATAGAGACAATTTGACTTCCTCCTTTCCTAATTGAATACCCTTTATTTCTTTTTCTTGCCTGATTGCTCTCGCTAGAACTTCCAGTACTATATCGAATAGGAGTGGTGAGAGGGGGCATCCTTGTCTAGTGCCAGATTTCAAAGAAAATGCTTCCAGTTTTTGCCCATTCAGTATGATATTGGCTCTGGGTTTGAGTAGGAGACAAAACCAGCAAGTGTTGCCTGTACTAATAAAACAATTCCTGTTTATTGATTAACCATTCAGTAAGATTTCTTTAAACAATGGGTTAAAATATATCATTGCCTTTAATAACCAATTTTGGTAGTTATGGTAGGAAGTAAAGTTAACCCATTCAGTATGTTTCTAATGCTGAATCATCAAAGCATTCCTCTTAATACTGAATAATAAAGTACCTAAATAGAAGCAATAATTTGTCACATAAATTAATACGTCTTAGTGAGCTCAAAAAGGATTATACATTGATTTTGTTAAAATCACAAGATTGGTTCTAAAAGACTACACACCCAAAACAGGCATAGGTTCACTTCTGCAAGAAAATCTAGATTAAGTACTGTAGAAGGGAGGGACTCATAAACATAATATACAACGTGATCTTAGCAGTTCTCCTAAATACAAAATCTTTATAAAGGACCATGGTTTCTGCTATAACATCCAGAAAAAAAATCAATAAACTAAAAATCATATATTTTTCACAGACATATGCAAGTAGGAAATAAATTCCACAAAAGCATCATCACCTCCTGGTGAGCGGAGACAGGTGGCCTTTTCCTTCCCTGAGTCTTGCCAAGTCTAGGCATGGGCAGGTGGAAGATTTACCTGCCATAGGCCAAAAGAATTTCTGGGGTTAGGCAAAACCATCAGAGCTTTTAATGACCATATGTATTGCCATGACAAACTGAAATTCCTTAAGCAAAGACATCATACTCTCATGTAATAATATCACACATTACAGTACACCTATGCATTTAAACATGCCCCTTATTGACTTCCACTTGGCATTGAAAAGAAAAAAAAACATAATTCCTGGGATTTTGCTCTGACACTCCCCATCATGTTTTAGGGGCTATACTATCATGAGTCTATAAAGTTATTCACTTTCTAAACATAAGGTCATGTCCAAGATTGTGGCAATTACAGAATCCTCTTACCAAGTGAATATGACACTTTCTATATACTATAATTTTTCTTTAATTGTAGTTTTCTAGCAGTTTCATCTTTCTTTGCTTTGATTTAAAAGTGATTCTGCATTTTTCTCTCTTCAGGTCTCGTTTTCAATGTTTAAGGCAATGATAACAATATACTTTATTGAGGAGAGCTTTACTTTTGAGTCAGGCAGTGTCAGGTTCAGATTCTAGATCCACTGAATTCCTTCCTGAGTTGTTTCCAAACCTTTGAACTGGGATTATTGCAAAGAATGAGTGATTACAACAAATGGGAAAGTGTGTGCTATCAAGAAGATACTCAGTAAAGATTGCCTTCCTTCCTTTATGCATATGAACTCTTTCAAAGCCTAAATGGTATAGTCAGAATAAGACTGTGAATATGGCTATTCTACTCCCCTGGGGAAGATGGCATCATCCAGCCCTACAGATGAACCCCGGAGATGCCTCTCAGTACCCACTCTACATTACCTGAATGACTGCAACCGTACACCAGCTGTTCTCTATCGGTCCAGTTTCTTTGATGTCCAGTTTTTCCTCCATTTTGCTACCAAATTTATAATCTTAAGTAACACATTCATGTGTCACTCACCTGCTCAAGACATTCAATGGATCATTATTTCACATAATCATGGAATGAAAGAACCAAAAGGAATCATAAAGATCATACATTCTAATAAAGGCAAATAGGTTTCATCTCAAATGCCAGTTCCCTCCATTTGCGGGTAGCTCCCTATAGTTAGGATATGACAAAGGATTCTGAGGACCAGTGCTGACCTGTCAGATAGGAGCTCTGTAGTTGATTGGTGATGTCTGCCCCAGGTATAGAAAGAAAGATTGCCTATGTATTTCACATTCCTAATCAAGATGTCTTCCTAATCGAATGCTGTTTCTTCAGCCGATTCTTTTGGTATATCTTCATACCCCAAGTAACAAGCTTATGATGCTGCTACTTGAGTTTTCAGTTGTAGACTTGATCTTTGTACTTATCACAATAATAGACGATGATTCAGCTCTCTTTAGACTCCTGTTCACCACACATACATTTCTTGTCCCCCTGTACACACATTCTCATGTCATAATTTTGGTTAGTTCAGAATTTGGTGTTCACATTATTATGAATATTTAAAGGTTATTTATCCCTGAGCCATGTGATATTATATAATTACCCTTCCTTAAAAAATTTTTGTGTTCCCAGGAATTTATAAACATCCTGTCTTTACACTTTTATAGTTTCCTCTGTGATTATTAGTTCAATCCCAAATTCTTCTCCCCAATTATATAAATTTCCTCTCAGTATATTAAAACATATTTAATGACCTATTCATTTAATCTTCTTGAAGAGATCTCTTCTGAGCCTCATCAGTGACCTCTAGCCAAAAACTAACAGGAACACACCAGTAGCTGAATGAGCTGAGTTTATTACACATTGCAGCACAAGAGAACACACGCCATGGAGAATTGTGGGGAGTCTCAATAGAGGGTATTAGAAAGGACTTACAGGGTTTGTACCATATGACTTGAGGAATCATTTAAAGAAATGGGATGTTGCCCTGAATTTGAATGTTCTCAGGAAATGAGAGTAATTCTGTGGTCAAGTATCTTAAATTTTACCTAGAAAAAGAAAAGACTAGATGGAGGCTAAAGCTGTGATTGTTAAACAAAGCTGTACATGAAGAATTGATGGTATTTTGTGGCTTGGACAATGTTCATGTTTTTGTCTGTGTTCAAATACTATTATGGAGTGGCCTTGTTTTTTTCCTGATCCATCGCTATTACAGAGTGGCTTTGTCTGAAGTTGATGTTGTGGGCAATTGTTTATGTTCAACAGAGAATACCAAGGCCTACCTATGAGTGCCAGTTCTGCTTCTGGATATCAGGGGCTGCCTTTTTCTTTCTCAGCCTTTTGACTTGTTCCAAAGTAGTCCTGTTTCTCTATGTGCTTACCGCCCTGCTCTCATCTTAGGAGCCTTACTCCATCGTTTTGGTGATGCCCTTCATCTCTCTTCTGTGTTGGAGTCCCTATTTCTTGGATCTCATCTATTTTTTTCTCTTAACTTCCTTTTGGTGAAGGGGACATGCCTTCCAGTACCTTCTAGAGAAAATGTTAGTGAGAAGTAATTGTTTGAGACTTTGTGTGTCAGAAAGTAGATGTCAGAAGACCTTGCATGCTAAAAAATATTTTACCTTCATACTAGCCATATAGACCATTAATACTTTAATCAGATATGGAATTTTAGGTTAGAAATCATTTTCCCTCAGGAAGAAGGCATTGATTAACTGTCTTCTAGCTTCACTATTAAGAAGATTTGGTGTCATTCCAATGATTGATCCTTTATTTGAAGCCATTTTTTTCCATGCTGGGAATTTGTAGGATCCCTTACTTGCCTCCAGAATTTTTACATTTTACAATGATGTTCCCATTGTATCCATTGTGTAGGCCACTTAGTGGGTTCTCTGTCTATAGAAACATATGTCTTTACAAAGTTCTGACACTTCATCTTGAATTATTTAATTTTCTCTCTTCTGCCTTAGATTCCTTTTATGCAGATATTGGACCTTCTACAACAGTCCTCTAATTTTCTTGTCTTTTATTTTCCATTCTTTTTTGTAATTTGACTTACAAAAAGGGAAATTTTTTCCTCTTCTTTCATTATGCTATCATATTTTATATTTCCGTGTGCTCTGTTCTCTCAATGTTTTGTTTTCATAGTATATTTATTATCTTATCTCATTGAGGCTATTAATGATAGTTTCTTTATTCTTGTCTTAAATAAGACTTTATTTTTATTTGTGTTTCTTCTGTATTTTTCTTTTTTTGTTGTTTATTTTTATCTCTTTCTTATCAGAAACTTTCCTCCAATATATGGTAATTCTTGGCTATCTGCTTATATTTAAGCATGGGATGCTATAATTCTAACTGGAAGCTGCCTGTGATGGTGAGACTTGTCACTGTAGTTTGATCTGACTGTACACAAAATACGTAAGGCATGGCCCTTGATCAAAGAAGAGTTTGCAGTGGAATGCACACAAATTGTTCAGATTTTAACAAATATTATAAAAGCTATTTATATTACGACACTACTAGCTATTAAGTTCACAAAATAGCACCCACAGAATATAAAACTGACAGAAATTAAAATGTATTAAAATCCGTTTCCTTCACTGATTTTAAGAAAAATCAGTATTTTTGTTCGAGTACAGTTTCAGTGAGAGACTAGCTTCCTCTTTGACCCTGTGATTTATAATTAACCCAGCCACCACCCACAGCTGGCTGTACTTGAAAATAAGAGTGGGTCAGGCCAGGCACTCCCAGCCCAAGTGAACATTTTCTCAGACCTGCATGCAATCCAAAAATGAAAGAGATAAAAGGTAAACATGAAGAGCTCTAGCTGTTCTTCAGAATGTATTTTCTCCCAGAGACAGTTGTTTGATTCTCCTATGGCATTTGACTTGTACATAGAGACTCTCCCAGAAACTCAAGGTGCAAGCCTCATGAAAGTTTGAAATGCTTTAGAAAAATATCAAAGTGTTAAACTGAAGTTCACTGATATCAAATAATTGGGATATTTACAGTAACAAATAATGTCTAATTGCTTAACTTTTATGAAAGTTACCAATGATTATTCATGCATTGAAAATGTCTGGAAGAACAGATACCAAAACTATTAACAGTGACTCCTGGGGAGTAGTACTTGAAATAGCAGAGATAGGAAGCAATTTTTTTTTTTCTTTACACATTTCTGTTGTTTGGTTACAATAAATACATTTTTAAGTGTGAAATGCTACACTATAAAAACTTAAAGAACTAACATAAGCTTACAAAACCTGATACATGCAATTTGGGGCTCAAAAGAAATGGTAACTATCTCAAGTAACTCCAGACCATGTAATTAGAACTTTGATACTTGATATTTTTTTCCTCCCATATTAATGGAGCGCTCAGTGTAACTCCAGCCTATTTTCCAGGTTACCTTAGGAAGGTTTCCTTTCAATAGAAACACCAGTTAGGTTAGGTTTGCAGTTTGGCTTCAAGTAACAGAAACTCAACTGTAATAGTTTTGCTAAATAGGGAGTTGTTTTACTCAATAAAAAGAACAAAGGTGCACAACAGATTATTTCACATAATGAAAAGTCTAGGATCCTTTTAGCTCCCCTTTCAGTACAACCTTAGGGCGTACATTGCTTCTCCATAGTCAGGAAATGGCTATTCCTTTAAGCATAAACTCACACAAAGAGGAGGAAGGGCAAAGAGCAAAAGGCGTACATGACTAATGGCTTGGCCGGCTTTCCCCCACCACCCCCCAGGACTCCTGGTTACACTGCAACTCTGAACAAAGATGGCATTCTGTTGCTGTCATGGTTAATACTGAGTGTCAACTTGATTGCATCAAAGGATACCGAGTATTGATCCTGAGTGTGTCTGTGAGGCTGTTGACAAAAGAGGTTAACATTTGAGTCAGTGGGCTGGGAAAGGCAGACCCACCCTTAATGTGGGTGGGCACAATCTATTCAGCTGCCAGTGTGGCTAGAATATGAGCAGGCAGAAAAATGTGAACAGAGAGACTGGCCTAGCCTCCCAGCCTACATCTTTCTCTTATGCTGGACCCTTCCTGCCCTCGAACATCAGACTCCAAATTCTTCAGTTTTGGGACTCAGGCTGGCTTTTCTTGCTCCTCAGCTTGCAGGTGGCCTAGTGTGGGACCTTGTGATCATGTGAGTTAATATTTAACCAACTCACACACACACACACATATATATATATATATGTGTGTGTGTGTGTATATATATTATATATATATACACACACACACACACACACATATATATATATATGAGACTCTCCCAGAGAGTCCTATTAATTCTCTCCCTCTAGAGAACCCTAATACAGTTGCTAAGGTCAAAGTGGAGGGTGGCTATTTGCTAGGCAACCAGCAGGCCCTGCTACCAATTGCTCATCTTGTCACCTCTTCCACAAGCTAAGCCTGCCTAATTCCTGCCTGAAACTAGAAGGCTGGGTTTCATGGAGAATAGAAAAAGGAATCAGAGAAGGAGTAACCAGAGTTCAAAAATGAACATAATTTATTACAGTATTGTTTGTGTTTCAAAATACTATAAGTAACCAAAGTGTCTGAGACCTCAAACCAGAAAAATCTGCCGAGAGCCTGTAGTTGACATAGAAGCTAGTGAGTGTGCTCTCATCATATTTCCTATCAAAACCTTGTAAGAGTTCCTGGTCCCAGTTATCTTTCACATACAGATCTGCCTCTACCCAGGAGCTGAGCATGAGGACATCCCACTCCAGGCATGCCTGTAGCAGAGAATCAGACAAGGACCCAGGATGTCTGCTGGACTTCCTCTATCCAGGAGGGCTTAACTTGACTTTCCTAAAGGAGAAATCAACTCTTCTTTGATGACTATTCACCTCTTCCAAGAAGGCTTTCCCATTATTCAGTTCTATACTGAGTTCTCCCTTTTCTGATCGGCTATAGCAATTTTATGTTTGTTAAGTCCACAAAATTCTGTATATTGTTAGACATGTTTCACAAGACCACGTCTTGTTTTCCTGAGTCCAGTGTGTGTGTCTCAAGAGCTAGTGCTCCAGGGTAGGAGACCAACGGGAAAGCAGGACGTGGACACGAGGGTGCAGAAGGTGCTACTGAAGATGCCTGGGTTCATGGCTGATGAGGCATCCAAAGACACATTTCAATGACGTTAACATAGCAGCATGATCCTCAGAAAGATCCTGTTAGGTAAACCTCAAGTCACTAGACAGCGTGACACTCCCTTCTTGGGTCAAATTTTGGCCAGTATTCAACCGTAGGACCTGCAAATGTGTGCTGTCATAATAGGAATTGCACCACATCAGATTGGAGTCATGTGCTTTTGGTGTAAATACCCAACTCTAAACTTGCTCTAAGTCAGCTAGGCTGTAAGCACCCCAAGATGACCCTTTCCCCATCAGCTGCCATGTGTCCTCCTCTCTGCTCTCATCTTTATCACAAAGAATCTGACACACTCATTCCTAATAGGGCCACAAAGACTTACAGTGTGAGATCTGCCTTCTCCCCGAAGTATGTCAACACAGGAGAAAAGTTTGTAAGCCATTACAACAGAAATGTAATGGTGAAGTTTTAAGTATCAATCAAAAAGTTGAGGCTTTTCTTTTGTGTAAGAACTTTCAGGCTACTAATCAAATGACTACGTACATATAAGTAGCAAATGATCCCCACTATTGTTAATAAATTCTACTTTTTTCTTTATCATATAAGATTTCATAAATGAACTCACACTTCATAATAATTTTCATTTGAATAGTCATAGTATATTCATGTCTTCAAAGTGCTGGGTCATGAGTTAGGCAGACCATGGGTTCCAAGTCTACCTCGCTGGGTTTGCACCTGCATCAAGGAGGCAGGTTGCTTAAATGTGTTTGTGCCTCATTCTCCTCATCTTTACAATTGGGGAAAATAATCTCCATCTCATGAGGGGTACTATGAGGATAAAATAAGATCATATATATATATATAGGCATTTAGAACCTTACTTGGCACTTAGCTTATGCTCAATAAATGTTAGCTATTCTTAGTAAGGCTTATTTTGCTTCTAAATAATAAAACATTTGCAGCTGGAAAATTACAGTTTTTTGGCAGGTCTTCATATTTTGATTTGCAATGGCTTATAAAGAATATTTGGCATAAAAGGAAGTTCCTGTAAGATTGAGACTAGTGATTTGCCCACCATTTTCAAAAAGTGTGATGAGGTTGACTATATGGCAGTGAAGATTTATTTCTTACATAAATGCATGTTTTTAAATTTTGATTTCCAGATTGAAGCTATCCCCAAAGATGATTCTATATTATCTGAGAGAAGGCGAGAGCTTCACAAGGAAGTGGAAGTAGCTAAGAGGAATTTGGTCCAACAGGTTAATATCAACTCTCATTTAAGCTTCTATCTAAGAATGATTAATACAGAGTTGTGTTTTTAACTGTGCTCCACAAAACCTTATCAATAAGAGAGTCATCGAAGAGCGGAGGATCCTGTTTAATGTGGGCATATTTCTTCATCTCAAAGTTCACTCTGATCCTATATTAAATTTGAGAAAAAAGAATATGTTTGAACCAGCAAAAACTTTCAAGGGAATGAGATTTTTAAATTATGGGCTACTGGTTACATTAAAAGTAAACAACAAATGTTTTATTTCACCAACGGCTGATTTCAAATTTTCTTTTGCTTTTATGTCTCTTCTTTTTCTTCATCACTGGAAAATACAGCCTGAATAAGAAAAAGTTCTATCATGTTAACCTACTGATTTTCACATTTTTTTTTTTACAAATAAAAGAAATGAAGCTAAAACAGTGGCATCACTTTTTTTTAAATTATTTTTTTGTAGAGAGGGATCTCACTATGTTGCCCAGGCTGGTCTTGAACTGCTGGCCTCAAGTGATCCTCCTGCCTCTGCCTCCCAAAGGCTCGAGTTACAGGCATGAGCCACCACGCCTGGCTTGTTTGTTTTAATAAAATACATTCTGTATAGGAAATGAAAAGGTAATCTAAGTTACTAGCTTTATTGTATTCCTTCAAACAAATAAGTTATAATATCTGTGTTCTTTTTTTCAAAAGAAAATGCTGTCAGAAATAGAGTCTAAGTTAGTAGAACAACAACTTGCAGAAGAAAACAAGCTTTTAAAGGACCAAGAACACATAAAAGAGCTAGTATTCAACCTTGTCCGCATGACTCAAGTCAAAATTGATGAAAAGGAACAAAAGTCCAAGGATTTCCTGAAAGCTCAGGTAACTGCATTTTTTTAACCATTCATTGGTAACCGCAATGGTTCAAGGTAGCTTGGTTTTAATGCAATGTGCATTAGAAAGCCATATAATTGACCCTTGAACAACATGGATTTGAACTGCATGGGTCAAATTATACGGTTTTGTGTTGTTTTTTTTTTTTCAACCAAATGCAGATCAAAAATAGGGTACTCACAGAATACAAAATGCATATATGGAAGGCCATATATGGAACTCTTATAGGTGAGTTCCACAGGGCCAACTTTGGGACTTTAATATGCTTGAATTTTTGTATTCTTGAAGGGTCCTGGAATCAATTCCCCATGTATACCAAGGGATCACTGTAACTGCATCTCTCCTTCAAGTTCCAGTGACTATAAAATCTTCCCTAAAAGAGATTCAATCATGCACTGAAAAATAGTCCCAGGATTAGCAGTAGCCAATAATTTAGAGGGGAAAAGAGATCATTGACAAAGAGCAGAGGATTTGAAGATGGCACTTTTTAAGAATCAAGTGGGTGCTTCCAGTGGACAGGACTGGCAGCTGCATAGGCTGCAGATGTCATTTGGGTTTCACTCCCATCTCAGACTCCACTGTGATTTGCCCAGGAACAACTCCAGAGTGGAAGCACTGGACAGCTGTCCCTCCCAACTTCAACACAGCATCATTTCATATAATGCCAGATAAGCTTAGTTGCTGCATCACACCATGATTCTCCTGGGCTCCTACAAAGTGCTAATGAAACATTCTCCCCAAAATCAACAACAAAACAAATGGCAAAACAGTCCTCCTGTCATGCAAGCTAAAATTCTACCATTAGAATCATTTATTCCATATAAGGATTATATCCAGATCGAGCCCAGAAGCTCCCTATTAAAAATGAACAGGACAGGACCAGGCCCGGTGACTCATGCCTGTAATCCCAGCACTTTGGGAGGCCGAGGTGGGCAGATCACTTGAAGTCAGGAGTTTGAGACCATACTGACCAACATGGTGAAACCCCATCTCTACTAAAATAGAAAAATTAGCAAGGTGTGGTGACAGGTGCCTGTAATCTCAGCTACTTGGGAGACTGAGGCAGGAGAATCTCTTGAACCTAGGAAGTGAAGGTTGCAGTGAGCCATTATCGTGCCACTGCACTCCAGCCTGGGCAACAGAGTGAGACTCTGTCTCAAAAAAAAAAAAAATTAAAAGTTAAAAAATTTATCAAATGACCCAGATGTGGTCTGTTTCTAAGTACACCCTTTGTTCTCATTCTGTTTATTTACATTGAATGGCATTTCTTCTCACTCTGCAGAAAGAGCTCACTCACACCAAAGCATTAGTGAGCAGCAGGGTATGAAGTAGATTTTTGCAAAGAAGACTCGAGGAGAAGATCGACATCACACAACCCACTGCAGGCGCTTCACGTCCCCCTTTCACTGTTTATTTTTCCACCTTAATATTTGAGAAACTAAAAGAAGTTCAGCATGGCTGGCACATGGGAAAATGGGGAGAAAGGATGTCAAATGGTGAGGCCAGAGAACAGAAGTCAGATGATGAAAGTCACTTAATCCACGTTAAACAGTTCAGACTCCATCTTGAAGGCTGCAGCAACAGTGAAGTTCATGAGGTTTCACTAGGTAAAGAAGCGATCAGGGAGGACTGGATGGAAGAAAGGCAGCTTGAGAGCACAGGGTGGCTGAGGGGGTAAGATGCAGGAGCAGGACAAGGAGAGGAGAGATGTGAGAAGGCCATCTTCAGCCAGGAGTGGTGGCTCATGCCTATAACCCCAGCACTTTGGGAGGCTGAGGTGGGTGGATCACCTGAGGTCAGGAGTTCAAGACTAGCCTGGGCAACATGGTGAAGCCCCACCTCTACTAAAAGTACAAAAAATTAGCCTGTCATTGTGGTGGTTGCCTGTAATCCCAGCTACTCAGGAGGTGGAGACACGAGAATCGCTCGAACCCAGGAGGTGGGGGTTGCAGTGAGCCAAGATCGCTGGAGCCATTGCACTCCAGCCTAGGCGACAGAGTGAGACTCCATGTCAAAAATGAGACATGAGAAAGAAGGAGAGGACGAAAGGAAGGGAGGAAGGGGGAAGGGAAGGGAGGAAGGAGGGGAGAGAGAGAAAGAGAGAGAGGGAGAAAAGGACGGAAGGAGGGAAGGAGAAAGTGAAGGAGGGAGGGATGAAGGGAGGAGGGAGGGAGGGAGGGAGGGAGGAGAGAAAGAAAGCCGGCCAGCCATCTTCACCAAGTCAGGGTCTAGAATGGGACTGGTCCGGAATAGGGTTTTCAAGACAACTTGTTGTTGGCTGGGAAGATCCCACTCAAGTGAGTCTTCCCTAGTGAGAAACTTCCTCCCTTTTCTCTTTAGCAATTATAGAAACTCTAGAGGTATACCTACTTGTTCTTGTTGGTTTTTTCTTTGCTTTTTTTAGAGACAGAGTCTCACTCTGTCACCCAGGCTGGAGTGCAATGGCACTATCTCGGCTCACTGCAACCTCTGCTTCCCAGGGTCAAGTGATTCTCCTGCCTCAGTCTCCCAAGAGCTGGGATTACAGGTGCCTGCCACATGTCCAGCTAATTTTTTTGTATTTGTAGTAGAGATGGGGTTTTACCATGTGGTCCAGGCTGGCCATACTTAATTGTTAAAAGAATCACTGATCCATTTTATGATTTAGATAATTTTCAATTAATCTCAAAAACTGATATACATGTTATCTATGTGTGAGTGACCTGTGTAAAGTAAACTTCATTATTAAATGAGCTAATTTGTATTAAACCACAAAAAAAATTCTTCTTGAGATACAGAAATTGTTAAAGGACAAATGTTTATCCCTTGAGTATTTTTAGCATTAGGAATTATGTGTTAAATATTACTTGTACCTAGCTGCAATTTCCGTAAGAAGGGAGTCAATCTTATTATTTTATGTTCACATCACATCAGTATCCCTACAAAAAGACAAAGGTGAAGAAAAAAACTGTTGCTATCACCCCCAAGACAGACATTTTTTCCGTCTGTTTTATTATTCATGGATATAGTTACTTAAATATTAGCTTCTTCCTGACCCCTGTTCTTATGGAGAATGACATTAGAAAAATGCTACACATCAATCTTGGCTCTATGGATAGTTTCTTTTCAATCACTCACTCATACCAAACGGGCTTTGCTCTCAGTCCTTGAGAGAAAGCTGACAAACTATTTCCTCTAGCTTCTACCAGCAAATCCTTCATTTTGAATATGTTTCTTATCCCAGATGCAGCATCCAGTGTCTTTAGATTTGAAGAACATAACTAGTGTATTTAACACCTGATATATTTTCAGAGCTTTAGAAATATAACTGCTTTCTTTTAAAATATTTATGTGTAACACCTCCTTACAGCTGGTCTCAATATGATGCTTTATTGTGTAGGAAAACACCCCACATACAAACAGTGGAAAGTACTTTAAAATCATTGCTTCAGTCTCTGACAAAACACCACAGAGACCGTTTATAACACTTACCAAAACTTACTAGGAATCCTCTTCCCTCATCTGTCTTCCATAAACTCTGCACTTACCCAGTCCAGCTGCGCAGTTCAAAATCACTCTTCCTCTCTCTCAAAAGTTCTCCAAACTTTTCCTCGAATCCAGCTTATGCAGGCTCTTTGCATTTTCTCTTCTCTTGATTGTTCTCTTCCTTAGGTAACCATTTGTCTTAGCCAGTGTGAATCGGTTCAGCTGGCCAGAATATTTTCAGATCTCCTTTACCCTTCACCCTGGTCGGTATAACCCAGCAGGCCAAGATAGAATTGCTGTTTTTTTTTTTTTTTTTTTTAAACAGGATCTCACTCTGTCGCACAAGCTGGAGCATAGTGATGCAGTCCTGGCTCACTGCAGCCTCAAACTCCTGGGCTCAAGTGATCCTCCCACCTTGGCCTCCTGAGTAGCTTGGACTATAGGTGCACACTACTATACCCAGATAATTTTTTTTATTTTTGTAGAGATGAGGTCTCTATGTTGCCTAGGCTGGAGAGTTGTCTTTAATGGAAGAGAATGATGTGGGATAAAGCTGGGAGTGTTCCTATGTTGTTATTTATTTCACTTTTATTTTTTTTCTTTTTACATTTCAGCAAAAATATACCAACATTGTTAAGGAAATCAAAGCAAAGGATCTTGAAATCAGGATACACAAGAAGAAAAAATGTGAAATTTTTCGGAGGTAAAGTAATTATGTGATATTTTATCTATTTAGGTTAGGGAAAAAACCTGATATTTATTTCATAAGTTTCAGTAAACACTTTGTATTTTTACAGACTCAGAGAATTTGCTAAGCTGTATGACACCGTTCGAAATGAAAGAAACAAATTTGTTAATTTACTCCACAAAGCTCACCAGAAAGTAAATGAAATAAAAGAAAGGTATAAAATGTCATTAAATGAACTTGAAATTCTGAGAAATAGTGCAATTAGTCAAGAAAGGTAAGTGTTATAATAACTATTGGCCTCCCAAAGGCTTGTTTTATGATTCATTTGAACCCTAAAAATCCTGAGGATAATAAGACAGAAAAGAGGCAGAGGCCGCAGTGAGCCAAGATGGCACCACTGCACTCCAGCCTGGGTGACAGAGTGAGACCCTGTCTCAAAAAAGTTTAAAAAATTAAATTAAAAATAAAAATAATAGCATTTTAGAAAGTCAGAAAAGCCCTTGTTCAAACATCTTATTTTGTAGAATCATAATCTATTATGCTTCCATTGTTTGGGAGTCATGTTTTTAATGAATGAAAAACCATACTATATAATGATGCTTACTATGATGATTTTCACCTGCCCAATTAGAAAGAAAAGCACAAATCTAATAATTAGGATTTGGAAGTTAGGAAATAATCAAATCGTTTGTTAACCAACATCCCCTGGTGGTTGATTTAAAGCATCTAATGTGTTGTGGGAGGCAATACCTTATAGCAGAATGATGAAAAGAGGTGATGTCTAGACTCAAATACCACCCCTGCCACTTATTACCTGTGTGACCTTGGGCAAGCTCCCTTGTCTCTCTGAGCTCGCTTTTCTTATCCATAAAAATAGTCCTCATTTCATGCGACATTTTACTACGTAATGAGCTAATCCATATGAAAACATTCAGAAGAGTTTCTGGCAAATGGTTATTTTCTTCATTTATTGTTTACCATGTGCCCAGATCTGCTGGATTCTTTCACCTATGTTAGTAATTGGTACATAATCAGGTCACAAACATTTTCTGGTGGCCATTATTGCCCAGTTTCCTTTCATAAAGCGATTATAAAGTGGCCCCATTTCAGGGGAGGGAAGCGGATGAAAAGGAAAATATAATTTCTGAATCAGGTTCTCATCTAATATGAAAATAAAATACATTTATAGAGGCCATGCATTCATTCAGCATTTATTGTGGCCATAGGCCGAGTCAGGCACACCTATGCCCAATGGACATTATCGGATATAACCATCTCTCTCCTCAAGACAGCAGTCTCCTGAGAATGACAGAACAATAAATGAATGACTGCAGTCTCTTGCTTTAATAAAGGGAGGCAGTAGAACATTGGGGCACAAAGGAAAGATGTTCTAATGTGGAAGGAAAGAAAATCTGAGACCCGGAAGGACTATGAAAATTCCATATCACATGACGAGTATCATTATTACCAGTGTCGTCATTTCAAGGGCTACACTAAAGCAAGGTCTGCTGTTAGTGCTTGTGTTTTAGAAGCCTTCATTGTTTTTAAATAAACTAAAGAAAATTATAATCTTATCCACTGTCTTATTATTTTAAAAGAAAGCTACAAAATTCCATGCTGAAACACGCCAACAATGTTACCATCAGAGAGAGCATGCAAAACGATGTGTGCAAAATTGTATCAAAACTTCAGGAAATGAAAGAAAAGAAGGAAGCCCAGTTAAATAACATTGACAGACTTGCCAATATGATCACAATGATTGAAGAGGAGATGGTGCAGCTTCGCAAAAGATACGAAAAAGCTGTTCAGCATCGAAATGAAAGGTAAAATCCAGGTATAAGAACAGAACACCAGGGATCCAACTTAGGAATGTTTCTCTACCTAGACTTGACAGTGAATAGTGAGAGAAATTTGATATTCAGGTTTCATTAGCCTTTGGAGAGGAGGGACTGTGTGTTGTTTTCCCTGAGAATAAGAAATGCTATCCCTAACACGAGGCACAGTGGCTTTCACCTGTAATCCCAGCACTTTGGGAGGCCAAGGCAGGTGGATCACTTGAGCTCAGGAGTTTGAGACTAGCCTGGGCAACATGGTGAAACTCCATTCCTACTAAAAAATATGAAAAATTAGCCAGGTGTGGTGGTGGGTGCCTGTAATCCCAGCTACTTGGGAGGCTGCAGCACAAGAATCTCTTGAAACCGGGAGGCAGACATTGCAGTGAGCCGAGATCGTGCCACTTCCCTCTAGCCTGGGCAACAGAGCGAGACTCTGTCCACCCGCTCCCCACCAAAAAAGAAGAAGAAATAACTACTGTCCTCATAAACAGGCTAAGAGGAGGGGTTTGGGAATTTGCTTGCTTGAAGATCAATGTCCTTTCCTAGACGGTCATTCCTGCCTCTTATAATGCCAAATTCTTTCAGCATAATTGACATAAGTAAGTGTGGAACTTGTACCCATTTTTGTGGTAGGTTTGGTCTTATTATATTTACTCAGCCATTCTCCCAGTTCATTTGCTCAGCATGTTAATAAGACCTTTAGGAGTAGCATTATTTCGTCCAGGCTGCAATTAAATCAGGAGAACTTGATCTTGAGAAGAGCCTTTGAAAAGAAAACAGACAAAATACAGAGTTAGGTTTAGCCAAGTACAACTACGTGCATGCATGTTTTGAGGGAGGGGAGTCATAGAAGCAATTAAAGGAAGAATTCTGAAGTAATGGATATGCATAGTGTGTGGGAAGACCTTTGAAGAACAGCACATTTCCAAAGGGCTGGTAGGTTTCTTCTGGGGGGAAAGAATGTTATTTGGCTCCTGGCACAAACCAAAGCTTTTGGACAAACAGTGTACACCCAGGCACTCCTCAGATCAGCGGGGCATGATCGGTCATGCAGACCAGAGCTGCTGGAGCTAGAACATTCTTACTTTGTTTCCTCCCCATATTCTCCTTTCAAGAGGGGTTCTTCTCCTGGCATGGTTACAAAACATAGATTTTTGCCTGTTTATGGGGAAATTACAATCAGAAATATTCAACTTGAGAAGAAACTAACGGGCCTAGCAACTTAATATAGAGCAGACGCACACCAGAGCCGCATCCCCTGGCCCCCTGCCTGTGTGTTTCTAGCCAGGCCTTGGTTGGCAAATCTGACCCAAGAAAAGGATCAGCAGAAAATCGGACTGTGGGATCACTTTGTTTGTGCATTGGGAATGGCATTCTTTCCCAGCCCAGGAAAACCTTTGGGACTTGCAGAGACACTGTGGCTAGCCAACCACATGGTCGGCCTCAAAGTTGAAAGGCTTAGTAACCCTCCTATCCCTACAGAAATCCGAAGTATAGATGCAGTTTAACTAGAAAGCCATTGATAACTATTTGTCACCCTCTGAAAGTATGCTATGTTGATGTACATCTTGCATCCAAAGCCGAGGGAACCACGATGACTAGTAAAATGGTAGTTTCAATGCCCACTTAGCCTCTGCCTCTGAATTTGACCATAGTGGCATTCAGCTGATAGAGCGGGAGGAAGAAGTATGCATTTTTTATGAAAAAATAAATATCCAAGAGAAGATGAAACTAAATGGAGAAATTGAAATACATGTCCTGGAAGAAAAGATCCGATTCCTCAAACTGAAGATTGCTGAGAAGCAAAGACAAATTCGTGTGACCCAGAAATTGCTGCCAGCCAAAAGGTCCCTGGATGCCGACCTAGCTGTGCTCCAAATTCAGGTGGGTGAGTGATCACGGGACGCTTCCTCAGGCCATTTATGTTTTTCCGCCTTTATCAGTTCATGAATGAGTTCTTGCTTGTAAACCAAGCCATACTATTTCTGGGATCTATAAGAATCCATGAGTTCCATCTTGATTAAAAATGCATTTGGATGCTACTCTAGGACAGAATCTGTGCTTCAGACATCCAGGCTACAGATGATCTTTTTTCTCTTATGAAGCATTTTCTGCCTTTCTTAGAATTTAGTGCCTCCTAGGACATATCTCTAGCTCAGCTTCCTCATAGTGATCTAGGCCCTCTCCCCTCAGCATAATGATGCCATTGCTGCTTCCTGGACAGATGTTGCAGAGGAGCTAGCACTCTCACTTTTCATACCCTGGCCCCCAGAACAAGAGATTGTCTGGAGATTGTTGCCTATTAGTAGTCAGCAGTCACATATGACTTGGCTATTAACCACCGTAGTTCTACGATAGCTTAGTAACCTGACCTCTGACGCGGCCTTTTTTAAAGTGGAATAAATCCAAAAACCTAAAACATGAAAAAACAAAATAAATAAAATATTAATAAGCTATATAAGCTACTTTCTTCATATATGTTACTTGCGGCTTGTTCTTAATAGAAATTTTTTAAAATTAAAAACTGTGTAGCCTAAACTTGTTCCCATTAACTCAATGTAGCAGAAACAAATTCTAATCTGTAACATTTTTTCTAAAATGTCAGGTTTGCTATTTTTTTTACCTGATAATAAAGTTAAGACATTTGGTGAATGAAATTTTGTAAAAGTATAAAAATTATAAAGAAGAAAATAAAATTCTATCCCCAATATATAATTACTACTAAAACTATCAAAAATCTGAGAGAGATCCTTTCATTTATTTTCTAGGTATACAAGTAAATGTTTTTCATTAGCTCATGCCCTAGACAGTTTTGGGTCCCCCTCTTTTCTTTTTTTCCTTTTTTTTTTTTAAATCATGTCAAGGGGATACATAGAATTTCATGGGACTGGATGATAGGTCTGCTTTTATATTTTGTGCCATTTGAATGTGTATATGCTATATAGATAACAGCCTCTTTCAGTTTGGACAAATATGCCAATGTTCTGATTCCAAGTGTTTTTTTTTTTTTTTAGACATGAGTTCTTCCATTCATTTATTCAGTAAGTGTAGCCAGATTCAGATCAAGTGGCCAGAAAGTCCCTCTAAACTTCCACAGGCCTCCCCAGGCTTCCTGCGGCTCTGACTCCTGCTTCCAACAAAAGTTCATTTGAGGGATCACCCATCAGCCGGCACGCACAGTGCCTGTTCCATTTCTGTGCCATGTCCGCCCAGGCATGGGACTCACCCCTTCCTCAGGCTACACCTCCACAAGACCATTCATGCAAGGCCTCTGTGAGCAGACTTTATTAAAGATGTGGGACAGTGATATGTGGGGTTACATTACAGAAATGCAAAGCACTTCAATTAGATACGAGACATCCAAGCTCTTCTTGAGGGCACTCCATCACTGGAGATACTTCCCTGAGTACTAATACGCCATGCTGCACCCTTGCCTAGCTCGATTTCACTGGTTGGTCTTTCACACTTGCCCTCTCCCTCCACAGCCTCATCATCCCAGATTGCCCCCAGGAACTCCATACTTGCCTCATTCCATTTTACAGAAGAATTTGGTTCTCTCTAGCTCTTTCCCAAAATGTAGCTTCAAGTCCGTCTTGCCCATCCTAAACTATGAAAATGCCCAGCAGCACAAAAGAACTTTAAATTCAATAAAATCTGCAACAGAATAATTTCCTCTCTATTGTATAAGCATATGTTTTGTGTTGACTGCAAATCAATACTTCCATTCAGTGGATAAAATTGTTCTTAGAAAAAGAATTGTCATTTTGTTATATATAACCAATTATCTAGTGTGAAATGTAAATTTACTTTTACCCAAGAGGGAAATACTAGGCATTTAATAACACTACACACCCTGCCCGATGGTGAACTTTTATCATTTTGGTTGCACATGAACTGAGACATATGGACTATGTGATATCAGTTATTTTACTCGACTGGAGTTAATTCTAATTACCTACTCAGCACCCATCATGTGTACCCTTGCAGGGCGTGATGTGGAATTTCGACCTTGAGGCAAGCCATTTCTGTGCTGTGTTCTGCAGTGCCGGATCCCAGTCATATCCTGCTATTTTTTATAGCCACAGTGTCTTGGGTTTTTATTTTTTTAAGTCTTCCTCCCCCTTTTTTTTTTTTTTTTTTTTGCATCATTTTCCAGGATCCTCTTAAGGTTCGCTTTTTTTTCAGCTGTCCAGAACAGTTTTTAATTATCCAAAAGTCTAATCCAAGGTTTATCATGAGTCTGTTCTCCTGGTTCCTGTAATAATAGCTCAATTTAGGAACCTCAGAAGTCACATGAACTATTTTGGGACACAAGGTCACTATTTTACATAGACAGAGTAAACAGTTTTTCCTCAAATGCCAAGAACAAAATAAAATCAAGACACCCCTTTGATAAGCAAGCACTGTATTTTTGTTCCTTATTTAGTTTCCTAATTAAGGAAAGGGAGCATCAAGTATTGTTAATCATAAACACAACAGATGCTTGATTACATATATATGTATACATCAATTCTATATTAAGGACATTTAAGGAATGTAGATAGAGGAAAAAGAAAAATGTTAAATTATTTGTCACCATTTATCATTCTTTTCGTAGGGAGGAAGAGCATACATTTAAAAAATGCTACCTGTATCAGTCCTAGACATGTTGTAAAATACCGTAAATATATTACCTCATATATGATGGATCAACCCCATGGGACTGAGCCTTTTCTTCCCATTTGACAATTGAGGAAACTAAGGTTTAGAGAAGATAAATGATTTGCCTGAGATTACATAGGTATTCAGTAGGAAAAATGAAAATAATGCTTCTTGGCTGTCACCATGCTCCACATCATTCTCCCTATAAAACAAAAACTAAGTGTGGCTACCACTCCCATTTAGGGGTAGCTGTGTGTCTTCATTCCCCTCCAAAATCTCATTGAACAAATATAGTTGATACATATGATACTGTATTGGGGATTTAGCAGAAAAAAATACAAATAGCCCAAGCTGCTTCTCACAGAGTGTACATTAGGTAGATTCCATAATTAAGAATGTTTTTCTTTTCTTTGGGAAGCCATTAAACCTATTGCCAGCCAAGTGTTTTGAAATGAAGTCCAACGTGTTGGATGCTAGTTACCCTGGTCTCTCTAACAACCTGCAATGAAGAGGTGAAGGCTGTGTATTAGTCCGTTTGCATTGCTGTGAAGGAGTACCTGAGGCTGGGTCACTTATAAAGAAAAGAGGTTTATTTTGGCTCATGGTTCTGCAGACTGTGCAGGAAGCATGGTGCCAGCATCTGCATCTGGTGAGGATCTCTGGAAGCTTCCAATCATGGTGGAAAGCTGCCCTCATGACCCAAACACCCTCCACCAGGCCCTACCTCCAACATTGGGGATCAGCTTTCATTCAACATGAGATTTGGAGGGGGACACATCCAAACCATATCAGGCTGTATACTTGGAGCCCTGCAGCCACACAGCATCCCATGAACATAACACAAAATGGGAAGCAATCAAGGGCTGTTTGTGAAATCAGCTTTTTCTATGACCCAGAAGGCACTGCCTCGCCTTGTATAGTCAATTATAGACGTCATAGTTGCAGTACCATAAATGAGCAAAAACGTCACTTAACCAGGTCCCAGCTGATGGGATGTTAAGAAAACAGAGTTCTCTTCTACCCTGGCCTGGGTTGGTCCTACTGAAAGACTCTAAAAGACCCTGCCAATGTGATTTTCAGATTTACTGAGCTAGAGAATTCATTTTAAAGTTAATGTTTCTTTCTTAATAGTTTTCACAGTGTACAGACAGAATTAGAGACCTGGAGAAAGAGTTTGTAAAACTTGACGGTAAGAACAGAGCTCGCTTCCTTCCGGGGAAAGATCTGACCGAAAAAGAAATGATCAAAAAATTAGACGAGGTAAACATTCTTGCTTAAAATTGCCTCTGTTAGCCCCTTGTTGATATAGTTTCACAGATACCTATGGTGCTGTTTCATGTTATGCAGACAGACCTATCCTTCATTATTCTAGTCACTAATACAGTCCTTTCACTGTAATCTAGTCACACATTCTAAGCCTGATTTAGACACTTGCCAAAAGAAGTTCCCATCCAATTGTTTCGAGATTCCAAAGGCACCTTTCTCTCATGGCCTAAAGGAGTAATTTTTGCATCTTAAATGGATTAATTGGTCTTCCTGATGGGAACACATCAGAAGAATGGTGACATGGACGCTAGATAGAGCCGAGGGGGCCATACTCTACCATGTGAGGAGGAACTCCCAGCCGTATCTGCAGGGGCTGTGGCAGGGGAAGCCTTGACTTAACCCAGCTCTAAACACTTCCCAGACGTATTTCGTGGGGGTTGAGGGGAAATAGCGCTCTAATTAGGAAATAAGATTTTGTCTATATGACTTTTTTTCTTCCTCTTGAAACTGTTTTCAAACATAGCTGGAACTACAACTGGCCAAGAAGGAGGAGAAGCTGCTGGAGAAGGATTTCATCTATGAGCAGGTCTCCCGGCTCACGGACAGGCTCTCCAGCAGAACTCAGGCCTGCAAGCAGGACACACTGCTCTTAGCCAAGAAGGTTGGCCTGAAATCCTGCCTTTTCCCTTCTGCCTTGCTCCTTTATTACATTTTCTTTTCCGCAGACTGCTAGATTTATTGAAAGAAGCTCTGGAGAGATTAGGCTTTACGACTAGGGAAACTTAGAAAAACGGAAGGATGGCTCAGAGACTTGTCCAACATGTTTTAGTCTTACTCCCTGAATGAATTCACTTCATGATGGCAAAACCTAAGCTTTTTAAATGACAGTATACAAGTTTCACTTAGCAGAGCAACCACCCAAATAACGGCACTTGCTATCTTTGTATCTCATGCACAGAGTTAAAGCCTTTCCCGTTTCTTTTAAGTGGAAGGTCTCACTTCCCCAGTGATCTGAGTAGGGAATGGTCTAATCCAGAACTCAGCCAGAACCCAGAAATGGAAGGGGACTGTTAAAGAGAAATGCAGTCACACAACACCCAGGCCAGCTGCACCATGGAGGTGCTCAGCAGGCCCCACTAGTGAGGAAAGGCCAGGAACACGGAACTCCCTAATTTAATAAGCATAAGAGACCAGGATGGCAGATCCAAAGCCTCAGAGTGGGGGTGGGACTGCTAGATGCTACACTGAAAGGAGTAGCCAGCAGAGTCCCTAGAAGTCCCCCTAGACTCCCACAGGCCTCCCGAGGCTTCCTGTGGCTCTGACTCCTGCTTCCAAAAAGGTTCATTTGGAGGATTGCCCCATCAGCCTGCATACCCAATGCCTGTTCCATTTCTGTGTCATGTCCATGCAGGCTTGGGACTCACTCCTTCCTCAGTTTACCCCTACACAAGACCATTCTTGTGAGGCTTTTCATGCGTACCATAGAGCCATCAGAGGATTGGCCCCTCACCTGGCCTCCGGGGCTCCTGGAGTCTCCCGCCAGTGCAGAGTTCAGCCAGTCAGTGGTAATTACTGAACACCTGCTATGTGCTACTCTCATGCTAGGCATGAGTTCAGAAACAAAGAGGAAGCTTACACCATAGGAGGCTCACAGGTTCTAGCAGGGAGAGACAGAAGAAAATAGATAATAGTAATGCCCACACCAGAGACTGTGGACTCCTGAGGGGAGCAAATGTTCCTCGTTCTTAATTTTCCCGATGCCTAGCATGTACCAGACTCTAGGAAAACATTTGTTGGATGAATAATAGTCAGTTATGTTCTAGAAGCACATGTGGCACACTGAACAAGAAATGACTATAACTCTTAGGCCATCTTTGCCATTTTTATTTGACTCTTATGCTTCTGCTCTGACAACTTCCACGAATAGACCAATCAGTCCAGTGGCAGGTTTGCATCTCACAACTTTACTTCATAAACTAAGGTAAAGTTGTGAGTTGCACATCTGCCACTGGAATGATGTTAAGGCTTAGTTAAGCTCGTGCAGTTCGCCTGAATTCGTATGTATGGTGTTCATTTAAATAAATGCTGCCTTCCTTCCTTTTGCAAAATGAATTTCCCTTTCTTTGGGGGAAGTCATTTTTCACTGAGGCCTGACTTACCAAAGCTGATGGCAGAGTCACCCGGAAGGCAACAGTAATGCTAGAGACGTACACATGGCGGCCACTTTGCATAGCCAGGAAAGCTCCAGCACAGCCCAGTCCTAGCCTAACAGTTATTCTCTCCTTTCCTTTCCGTAACTTCCATGCTCTCCATCTGCTTCTTCCTCCTCCCTGCCTTTCAACGCCTCCCCCCCACACACACATTTAAAATGATAATCTCCCAGTATGCAGAACTGGAAAGTAGAAAGACATTCAGATTCCAAATCTGTGAGTTATCGAAACTAGCCAGAGACCTTGAGAGAGATGGATAAATGATCTTAAAACTCAGTTTTCTCATTCGTGTAATGGGTATGATAGCTGAATTTGTTACAAGTGTTACATAGTTAAACATGTAAGTGGCCTAAACACTTGTAGGTGTTCAACAAGATGCACGTCTCCTCAAGTCTCTCACTTCTTTCAGATAGCTTATGGCTCCTCCTGCAAATTTCCCAACAGAAATGGGAACAGAAAATGGAAAATCTCAGCTAAGACTTGGAGCAATCCAGAATAATATGAAACTGTTTTCTAATTTATGGAAGAGAAGGGAAGTTGGCCAGTTACACAGACAGACACACAGACTCAAGTGTGCAGTAGTTGAGTGAAAAATGACTCCCCCCAAAGAAGGAGAAATTCATTTAAAAAAGGAAAGGCAGCAAATATTTAAAGAAATTTCAGACATGTAATTCACTCAAAGTGCATTAGCTTATCTAAGTCTTAGCATTTCTTATTTTATGAGTTGCAGTTGTGAATTGCACTAATGCTGCTGGACTCATCAGTAAACAGTCCGTTAGTGGAAGTTGTCAATGTAGAATCATAAAAGTCAGATAAAAATGGCAAAACTTAAGATAATGACTCATTGAAGTTTTTAGTGGTAGTCATTTTTATTCAATATATGGTTCCTAAAGATCAGTTCAGTATAGAAAAGTCATAAGAATTTATATTACCTACCCTTAAGGAGGCAAAGTTTGTATATAATAATAAGTTATTACATTTTCAGAGGCAGGTAAATCACTAGTAGCAACATTTCTCTAAGCAGAGGTGCAGTTGTGACCAGGGTATGCTCTAATAGGAGAAGAAGATATTCAACATTAGTTGTAGTATTTGGAAACTCATTTGCATGTCCCAATTTATCCTGGTCCAAGAACAAAGAATGAAATAGATTAAGAATTCATTCATTCCTTCATTCAGAGAATATCCAACTTTAATTTTGGGGGGGTGCCTCTTATATTTTAAACACTGTCCTGAACACTGGGAATATGGTGATGAATAAAACAAATAGTCCTTGTCCTCATGAAGAGGACATTCTTATGGGATGACAAACTGTAATCAAATAGCCAAATACATGTATAATATCAGCAGTGGGACATGATGTGAAGAAAAAATAAAGCATGGTAAGAGGAACTAATGAGTGTTGCCAGGTAGAAGGTATCACCACTGAACTGCCCCTCTGTGGCTATCACACTAAAAGACTCTACCCTTTATCAGGCAGAAAGCTGACAGGAACCCCTGATTCTAGTTTTACTTCTTTCCTGCCTTTTGAGATCTTTTTTTCCCCAAATCGGCTTGTCTTTTAACTGTATTAATGCTAAATAGCTGATATTAAGAGCTTTTTTTGTTTTGTGTTTTTCTTTTTTGTTATTAGGTTAAAAAACAAAACGATCCGGGCACAGTGGCTCATGCTTGTAATCCCAGCACTTTGGGAGGCCAAGGCAGGTAGATTGCTTGAGCTCAGGCACTCAAGACCTGCCTGGTCAACATGGTGAAGCCTGATCTCTACCAACAAATACAAAAAAATAGCCGGGTGTGATGGTGCACACCTTTGGTCCCAGCTACTTGGGAGGCTAAGGTGGGAGGATCACCTGAGCCTCTGGGGCAGAGGTTGCAGTGAGATGAGATCACACCACTGCACTCCAGCATGAGTAACAGAGTGAGACCATGTCAAAAACAAACAACAAGAAAAAAACAAAACAAACACACAAAAAAAACTTCCAGGAACAGCTCTCATTCTAAATTATTGACTAAGTTTTCCCCAGCTTGGCTTGTGCATGTTTCTGACCTAGTAATGATGCACACCAAGAATTACAATCAATAATGCAAACATGTCAATGTGCTTGTTTTTATTTAAAAAGTCATTTCAGATGCAGAACTTCTGCTGATTATATTATATAAGCAAAGAGTAACTTGTGTTCTACCAGATTTTTTACCCTGGATAAGTGACAAACTAATAAGGGCAAATTAAGCTAGAACTTAGGCATCGAGAACACTCTTGGCTGGGCACGGTGTATCATGCCTGTAATCCCTGCACTTTAGGAGGCCGAGGCAGGAAGACTGCTTCAGCCCAGAAGTTCAAAACCAGCCTTGTCAACACAGCAATTTCCCATCGATACAAAAATAATAAATTAGCCAAGTGTGGTGGTGCATGGCTATAGTCCTATCTACTTAGGAGGCTGAGGCAGGAGAATCACTTGAGCCCAGAAGTTCCAGGCTTCAGTAAGCTGTGATCAGCGTAAGCACCAGAGCGAGACTTTGTCTTTATTTTATTTTTCAAAAAGAACATCCCTTTACCTCTCCTTCTTACCTTTTAAAAATGGGCACTGGCTGGGCACGGTGGCTCACGCCTGTAATCCCAGCACTTTGGGAGGCTGAGGTGGGTAGATCATGAGGTCAAGAGATCAAGACCATCCTGGCTAACATGGTGAATCCCTGCCTCTACTAAAAATACAAAAATTAGCCGGGTGTGGTGGCTTGTGCCTTTAGCCCCAGCTACTTGGGAGGCTGAGGCAGAGGAATCGCTTGAACCCGGCAGGTGGAGGCTGCAGTGAGCTGAGATCGTACCACTGCACTCCAGCCCAGTGCCAGAGCAAGATTCAGTTTCAAAAAAAAGGGGGGGCACTAAACTATTCCCTTCAATGTTACCCACCTTGCAATCTAGTAAGTAGATAAACAAATCCTTTTCCTGTTGTCTCCTCATCCTTACTTACACAACTAGTGTGCTTGGCTCAATCTCTGCCATCTCTTTCAGTTCTTAATTTCTGTGAATTCCAAGTTAGACCCTCCTTCCTCCAGACAAAATGTACCCTGCCATTACAGACAGCCAGTAGCCTTCCATTTTCCTAAGTCTTCATGGACTGTATAAATAGACTAATCCTTGGGCTCTTTAATTCTAGATGAATGGCTATCAGAAAAGGATCAAAAATGCAACTGAGAAAATGATGGCTCTTGTTGCTGAGCTGTCCATGAAACAAGCCCTGATTGTTGAACTGCAAAAGGAAGTCAGGGAAAAAGAAGACTTCATCTTCACTTGCAACTCCAGGATAGAACAAGGTCTGGCACTCAGTAAGGAAATTGAGAAAGAATGGTTGAAGGCACTTCGAGATGAAGACATGCATGCCTCGGCCATGGCTGAAAAGTCTCGGGTAGGCTTTGGCTCCTGTATTGCATTTCTAAAGTGTGCCAGTGGGGGCTGCTTTCAGGGGGTCAATTGCCCCACAATATAAGTTTCCCCACTCTACTACACACAGTCCCCACAGTCATTAGAAAAAAGTGTGTTTATGATATTCTATAAGTCAAAATGCCACAATACTCACTGAAGAACACTTAGCAAGCACAAGGCCCACCCCACAGCCTTACACCCTGAGCTGCTGAGGCTGAACATCATGGCCTTCCATCAGCGTAGCGATGACCAGGCTGGCATCAGCCTTGTCAGTAACTCTTCAATCTCTGTCTTTGCACCTCTGCTCAGACCACAGCTGACTGTCCGTGTTCATCTGCTGTTGCCTCCAGCCACATTATGGTTGCTCTGCCTTCTGCACATGCTTGGTGTACATCATAGGCCTCAATCCTACCCCTTTCTTTTCCCACCTTAGGCCTCTGGCCTAAGGCTAGGTCTATCACTGACTCACTCTGCAAGTTAGATGCCAGATCTTCTGTCTACCCCCATGGCCTGTCAATATTCTTAGACTGGAATTAGGCATCTCTTTCCAAGGAGTCTACATCCTCCAGATGTACAGCTCACTCAGATTGTCAAGTGGATGTCACCAAAAGGATCCCTATTTGCTCCTGAACCCAAAACAAAGCTTCATTTGAAACACACTAGGAATACCTGAGCACAGGTATAAATTACCTGAATTATAATCTCCACACCACCTGGGACTATACCTTTTAGCGTATTCAGATTTTACCTGTGGTGTGCCACGGTCATTTATCAGTTGGAGGTCTTTTCAGTGCAGTAACAGATTATTCTGTTTTCCAGAGGCACAGACAAAATCTTGAAAATTTTGAGGCTCAGGGCAAGCTGCTGACCATTTTCCTCCTCTGCTTCCACTTTATTCCTTGGTCTCTTCCTTTGTAACATTTGCTCACCAATGACTTACCAAGGGAAATACGTTGCTCTACCTTTGTCAAAAACAGGGAAATAATTAGTGCTTGATGACAGATACTGAGGTGGGAACATAGTTAGGACCAACCAAGAAGTCTTTGAAAAACCCTAAACCCCAGGAATATAGCCCATTCCAATGAGATGTGACACGTGTGTGTGTGGTGTGTGACTCTACCCTCCTGCCCTTCCCATCCCTTTGGGGAGTATCAGTTGCACAGTCAAAGACTGTCCAGACCAGCTGCGTCTTTAGGGACCTAAGGATAAAGTGACTTCACTAGAGTTTTCAGAGAACTGAAAAGGAAAAATCCTTCTTTGCAGGAGCTCTCGGAAAAAGGTAAGCGCAAGCTGCCTAATGGTGTTTACACGACTGCAGAGCTGCGTCCAAATGCCTACATCCCAGAAGCAGATGACACTCTTCCTGTGCCAAAACCTTATGGTGCTTTGGCTCCTTTTCAACCCCGTGACCCTGGAGCCAATATGAGGCACATAAGGAAACCTATTGTAAAGCCAATTGAAATCTGAATATGTTAACAGATCCAGACCTCTCAAGGAGAAGACTTCAGCCAGGCATCCTTGTACCCACAGCTGAAAAATGTGAGCATAATTGTTCTAAAATTATAGATAAGTAAGGTGTCCACAGTTAGTTAACAACAGATTTCAACATGGTCTCTCTTTACCCACCAACTACTATACCTTACATAACATTGAATAGGACATAGAACCGTCCTACATTCATGTCAAAGTATATATTTGAATTGCTTATATTTTCCTTTTCACTCTTTATATTGACTACATTCCAGAAATTTGTAGTAGGCAAGGCACTACAAAAATGCACTAAAAATAAAACAGTTTTCAATGAAGTATAGAAATGGGCAGAGTGGTCTTTGTTTATTCAAGAAAAAACAAATACTGTTCAATATGTACGCTTTAAAAAGAAAGAATGACTGAAAAGGAAAATATTTCAAATATTGCAAAGGCATAACTCTGTTGAATAAGAAGTATCACTTAATCTTGTAAAGTATGTAAAAAAGTAGTGAAACTTGTCATGGGTTTTTTGCATTTTTTCATTTTATTTTTTGACAAATAATTGTACCTATTCATGGGGTACATAGTGAAGTTTCAATACATATAATGTATAGTGATCAGATCAGGGTAATTAGCATATATATCATCTCAAACTTTTTTATTTCTTAGTGTTGGGAATATTCCATATCCTCCTAGCTGTTTGAAACTATGTATTATTTTACCTATAGACATCCTATCGTGGTCTAGAACATAGGACTTATTTCACCTATTTCACTGTAATTTTGTGCCTGCTAACAAATCTACCCCTATTCCTTCCTTCCCTCATCTTTTCCCCTAGCTTCCCAGCCTCTTATATCCTCTCTTCTACTTTTCACTGCTTTGAGATCAACAATGTTTAGCTTCAACATATGAGTGAGAACATGTGGTGTTTAACTTTCTGTACCTGGCTTATTTCACTTAATATAATGTCCTCCAGTTCCATTCATGTTGTTACGAATGACAGGATTTTGTTTTTTTGTGGCTGAATAGTATTCCATTGTGTGTGTGTGTGTGTGTGTGTGTGTGTGTGTGTGTGTGTGTCGCCCATTTTCTCTATCTGTTGTTGGACACCTAGGTTGATTTCGTGTTTTGCCTATTGTGAATGGCACATAGTGAATGTGTAGTAGTTTTCTGAGGAACTTCCATATCATTCTTCATAGTGACTGTACACGTTTACATTGTCACTAGCATTGCATATAAGAGCTCCCTTTTCTCTGCATCCTTACCAGCATTGGTTATTTTTAAATTTTTTGATAATAGCCATCCTATTTGGGGTGACATGATACCTTATCATATTTTTTTTATTTCTATTTCCCTGATTATTAGCAATGTTGAGCATTTCTTCATATACCTGTTGGCCATTTGTATGTCTTTTGAGAAATGTCTATTCAGATCATTTGCCCGTTTTTAAATCAGATGTTTTTGTAGTCTTTTTTTGGTGTTAAGATATTTCGGCTCCTTATTTATTCTGGATATGAATCCCCTATCAGATGAGTAGTGTTCAGCTATTTTCTCTGATTCTGTACGTTGTCTTTTCACTCCGTTGTTTTTCTTTGCTGTGCAGAAGCTTTTTTGTTTGACGTAATCTCATTTGTTTATTTTTGCTTTTGTTGCCTGTGTTTTGAGGTCTTATTCATAAAATATTTTCCTGGGCCAATGTCCTGAAGCATTTCTCCTATGTTTTTTTCTAGTAGTTTTCGATCCTATATTTATATAGTTTCGGGTCCTATATTTAGGTCTTTGATCATTTTGAGTTGACTTTTAAATACGGTGAGAGAGGACTAGTTTCATTCTTCTTCATGTGGACCTCCAGTTTCCCCAGCGTCATTTATTGTAGAGACTTATCCTTTTCCCAATGAGTATTCTTGGCACCTTTGTCAAAAATCAGTTGTCTATAGATAGATGAATGAATTTCTTGATTCTCTATTTTGTTCCATTGGTCTACGTATCTGTTTTTTATCCCAGTGCCATGCTCTTTTGGTTACTAGAGCTTTATAGTATATTGGAGATGTGGTAGTGTGATACGTCCAGCTTTGTTCATTTTGTTCAGGATTGCTTTGGCTATTTGGGGTCTTTTGTGGTTATATACAAATTTTAGGATTGGTTTTCCTGTCTCTCTGAAGAATTCCATTAGTATTTTGATAAGTGACTACTTTCAATCTGTTGATTGCTTTGGGTAGTATTGTCATTTTGTTTTGTTTGTTTTTGTTTTTGGAGACAGGGTCTTGCTCTATCACCCATGCTGGAGTGCAGTGACATGATCTCGGCTTACTGCAGCCTCCACCTCCAGGGCTCAAGTGATCCTCCCACCTCAGCCTCCTGAGTAGCTGGGACTACAGGGGCACACCACCACACCTAGCTAATATTTTTATTTTTTGTAGAAACGGAGTCTCACTATGAGGTCTAGGCTGCTGTCAAACTCCTGGCCTCAAGCAGTCCTTCTACCTCAGCCTCCCAAAGTGCTAGGATTGTAAGTATGAGTCACCACATCCAGCCAGAATGGCTATTATTAAAAAGTTAAAAAACTAAAACAAAAACATGTTGGTGAGGTTGCAGAAAAGAAGGAATGCTTAATACTGCTGGTGGGAATGTAAATTAGTTCAGCCACTTTGGAAAGCAGTTTGGAGATTTCTCAAAGAACTAAAAACAGAACTACCATTTAACCCAGCAATCCCATTACTGGTATATACTCAAAGGAAAATAAATTGTTCTACCAAAAGGACACATGCACTTGTACATTCATCAAAGCAGTATTTACAATAGCAAAGACGAGGAACCAACCTAGATGCCCACTGACAGTGGACTGAATAAAGAAAATGTGATACATATATACCATGGAATACAGCCATAAAAAGGAACAAAATCACATTCTTTGCAGCAACATGGATGCAGTTGGAGTCCACTGACCTAAGCAAATTGACATGGCAGTAGAAAGCCACATGCTACATGTTCTCACTTAAAAGTGGGAGTTAAACAATGAGTAGACATGGATATGAAGGTGGAAAAACAGACTATTAGGGAGAAGAGGGAGGGAGTAGAGGGAGAGTTGGAAAACTGCCCATTGGGTACTATGCCCACTACCTAGATGACGGAATCATTTGTACCCCAAACTTCAGCATTACATGATTTACCCATGTAAGAAAAAAATCTTCTTTAAAGGCTCAGTATAATTGAGCAATGATGCCATCTGGACTTTTCCTTGTCGGAAGACTCATTTCATTTCATTTCTCATTTCATTTCTCATTTTATTTTTCATTTCATTTCTTAATTTCATTTCATCATTTTGTTATTTCATTTCATTTCAACAGAGTCTTGCTCTGTCTCCCAGACTGGAGTGTAGTGGCCAAATCTTGGCTCACTGCAACCTCCGCCTCCCAGGTTCAAGTGATTCTCATGCCTCAGCCTCCCAAGTAGCTGTATGTTTGTAATCCTGTACTACCATGCCTGGCTAATTTTTGGAGTTTTTGGTAGAGACAGGGTTTCACCAGGCGGATAAACTCCTGGCCCCAAGTGATCCACCCACCTCAGCCTCCTAAAGTGCTGGGATTACAGGCGTGGAAGATTTTATTACTGATTTAATCTCATTACTTGTTATTGATCTGTTCAGGTTTTCTATTTCTTCCCAATTCAGTCTTGGCATTGTATATGTCAAGGACTTCATTCATTTCCTCTAGGTTTTCTAACCTGACGTATTATAATTCAAAGTACCCTGTAATTATTTTTTGTATTTTTGTGGTATGTGTTGTGACATCTCCTTTTTTACTTCTAATTTCATTTATTTGGGTCTTCCCTCTTTTTTTCTTAGTCTAGATAATGATTGCATGTGTTTATCTTTTCAGAAAACCAACTTTTATTTGTTGATTTTTTTGTGTTTTTTAGTATCAATTTCATTTATTTCTGCTCTAATCTTTATTATTTCTCTCCTCCTACAATTTTGAATTTGGTTTATTCCTGATTTTCTAGCTGCTTGAGGTATATCATTAGGTTATTTGAAATGTTCCCCGTTTTTTCATGTAGGCATTGGTTGCTATAAACTTCCCTCTCACTACTGCTTTTGCTGTGTCCCATACATTTTTGCATGTTGTGTTTCCATTTTCATTTATTGCAAGAAATTTTTAAATTTCTTCCTTATTTCCTTCTTCATTTTGGTCATTCAGGAGCATGTTGTTTAATTTCCATGTATTTGTATAGTTTCAAATGTTCTCCTTGTTATTTACGTCTAGTTTTATTCCATTGCAGTCAGATATTTGATATGATTTTGATTTTTTTAAAAATTTGAGGCTGGGTGTGGTGGGTCACACCTGTAATCCCAGCACTTTGGATGGCCAAGGTGGGTGGATCACCTGAGGTCAGGCGTTTGAGACCAGCCTGGCCAACATGGTGAAACCCTGTCTCTACTAAAAATACAAAAATTAGCCGGGCATGGTAGCACCTGCTTGTAGTCCCAGCTACCTGGGAGGCTGAAGCAGGAGAATTGCTTGAACCCAGGAGGCGGAGGTTGCAGTGAGTCATGATCACACCATTGCATTCCAGCCTGGGCAACAGCGAGAGACTCCATCTCAAAAAAAAAAAAAAAAAAATTAAGACTTGTTTTATTTCTAACCTGTGGTCAATACCGAAGAATGTTTTATTCACTAATGAAAGAATATGTATCCTGCATTTCACCTGTTGGGTGAAATGTTCTGTAAATGTCTGTTAGGTCCATTTGGTCCATGGTATGGTTTAAATACAATTTTTATTTGTTGATTTTTCTATATAGATTTTCTGTTCAATACTAAGAGTAAGGTGTTGAACTCTCCAACTATTACTGTATTGGGGTCTATTGCTCCCTTTAGCTGTAATACTTGCTTTATATATCTCAGTGCTCTGGTGTTGGGTGCATATACATATATAGTTGTTATATTTTATTGCTGAATTGACCTCTTTATTAGTATATAATGGTCTCTGTCTCTTCTTACAGCTTTTGAATTGAAGTTTGTCTTGTCTCATATAAGCATAGCTACTCCTGCTCACATTTTTTCATTTGCATGGAATATCTTTTTGAGTCCCTTCACTTTCAGTCTACGTATGTCTTTACAAGTGAGGTGAGCTTCTTTGAGGCAACATATAGTTAGGTCTTGGTTTTTTTAATCCGATCCGCCAGTCGATATATTTTATTTATTTTTTAAATTATAATTTTATTTTTCCATAGGTTATTGGAATACAGGTGGTATTTGGTTACAGGAGAAAGTTCTTTAGCGGTGATCTGTGAGATCCTGGTGCACCCATCACCCAAGCAGTATACACTGCACTATGTATGTTGTCTTTTATTCCTTGCCCCGCTCCCACTCTTCCCCCCAAGATGCCAAAGTCCATTGTATCATTCTTATGCCTTTGTGTCCTCATAGGTTAGCTCCCACATGTTGGTGAGAACATACGATGTTTGGTTTTCCATTCCTGAGTTACTTCACTTAGAATAATAGTCTCGAATCTCATCCAGGTCATTGCAAATGCTGTTCATTCATTCCCTTTAATGGCTGAGTAGTATTCCATTTAGTGTGTGTGTGTGTGTGTGTGTGTGTGTGTGTGTGTGTGTGTGTGTGCAATATATATATATATATATTGTGATATATATATATCACAATTTATATATATATATATCACTATATATATATATATCACAATTTTTTTGTCCACTCGTTGAGTGATGGGCATTTGGGTTGGTTCCACTATTTTGCAATTGTAAATTGTGCTGCTGTAAACATGCTTGTGCAAGTATCTTTTTCAAATAATGACTTTTGTTTTCTCTGGGTAGATACCCAGTAGTGGAATTGCTAGATCAAGTGGTAGTTCTACTTTTAGTTCTTTAAGGAAACTCCACACTGTTTTCCATAGTGGGTGTACTAGTTTACATCCTCACCAGCAGTGTAGGTGGGATTTGCTGATCACCAAATCCACACCAACATCTACTGTTTTTTGATATTTTAATTACGGCCATTCTTTCAGGAGTAAGATGGTATCGCATTGTGGTTTTGATTTTCATTTCCCTGATCATTAGGGATGTTGAGCATTTTTTCATATGTTTGTTGGCCATTTGTATATCTTCTTTTGTGTATTGTCTATTCGTGTTCTTAGCCCACTTTTTGATGGGATTGTTTTTCTTACTGATTTGAGTTTGTTGTAGATTCTGGTTATTAGTCCTTTGTCAGATGTATAGATTGTGAAGATTTTCTCCCACTCTGTGGGTTATCTGTTTATTCTGCTGACTGTTCCTTTTGCTGTGCAAAAGCTCTTTAGTTTAATTAGGTCCCAGTGATTTATCTTTGTTTTTATTGCATTTGCTTTTGGAGTTTTGCTTATGAAATCCTTGCCTAAGCCAGTGTGTAGAAGGGTTTTTCCAATGTTATCTTCTGGAATTATTATAGTTTCAGGTCTTGGGTTTAAGTCCTTAATCCATTTTGAGTTATTTTTGTATAAGGTGAGAGATGAGAATCCAGTTTTATTTTCCGACATGTGGCTAGCCAATTATCCTAGAACCCTTTGTTGAAAAGGGTGTCCTTTCCCCACTTTATGTTTTTGTTTGTTTTGTCAAACATCAGTTGGCATAAGTATTTGGGTTTATTTCTGTGTTCTCTGTTGTGTTCCGTTACTCTGTGTGCCTATTTTTAGATCAGTACCATGTTGTTTTGGTGACTATGGCCTTATAGTATAGTTTGAAATCAGGTAATATGATGCCTCCAGGTGTATTCTTTTTGCTAAGTCTTTCTTTGGCTATGTGGGCTCTTTTTTGGTTCCATATGAATTTTAGAATTGTTTTCTGTAACTCTCTGAAGAATGATGGTGGCTTTTGATGGGGATTGCATTGAATTTGTAGATTGCTTTTGGCAAAATGGTTATTTTCACAATATTGATTCTACCCATCCATGAGCATGGGATGTGTCTCCATTTGTTTGTGTTGTCTATAATTTCTTTCAGCAGTGTTTTGTAGTTTTCCTTGTAGAGGTCTTTCAACTGCTTTGCTAGGTATATTGCTAAAGCGTTTTTTGTTTTGTTTTGTTTTGATTTTGGCAGCTATTATAAAAAGTGCTGAGTTCTTGATTTGATTCTCAGGTTGGCCACTGTTGGTATATAGAAGAGCTACTGATTTGTGTAGATTAATCTTGTATCTGGAAACTTTGCTGAATTCTTTCATCAGTTCTAGGAGCTTTCTGGAGGAGTCCTTAAGGTGTTCAAGGTAAATGATCATATCAGCAAACAGAGACAGTGTGACTTCTCTTTACCAATTTGGATGCCCTTTGTTTCTTCCTCTTGTTTAATTGCTCTGGCTAGGACTTCTAGTACTATATTGAAAAGGAGTGGTGAGAGCGGGCATCCTTATCTTGTTCCAGTTCTCAGAGGGAATGCTTTTGACTTTTCCCTGTTCAGTATGATGTTGGCTGTGGATCTGTCATAAATGGCTTTTATTACATTAAGCTATGTTCCCTGTATGCCGATTTTGCTGAGGATTTTAATCATAAAGCGATACTGGATTTTGTCAAATGCTTTTTCTGCACCAATTGAGATAATCATGTGATTTTTGTTTTTAATTCTTTTTATGTAGTGTATCACATTTATTGACTTGCATATGTTAAATCATCCCAGCAACCCTGAAATGAAACCCACTTGATGATGGTGGATTATCTTTTTGATATGTTGTTGGATTTGGTTAGCTGGTATTTTGTTAAGGATTTTAGCACCTGTGTTCATCAAGGATATCGGTCTGTAGTTCTCTTTTGTGGTTGTGTCCTTTCCTGGTTTTGGTATTAGGGGATGCTGACTTAATAGAATGAATTAGAGAGGGTTCCTTCTTTCTGTATCTTACAAAATAGTGTCAAAAGGATTGGTGCCAATTCTTCTCTGATTGTCTGATAGAATTCTGCTGTGAATCCATCTGGTACTGGACTTCTTTTTGTTGGTAATTTTTTAAAAAAACAGAATCTTACTCTGTTCCCCAAGCTGGAGTGCAATGGCATGACCTCAGTTCACTGCAACGTCTACCTCCCAGGTTCAAGTGATTCTCCTGCCTTAGCCTCCTGAGTAGCTGGGACTACAGGCATACACCACCACACTTGGTTAATTTTTGCATTTTTAGTAGAGACAGGGTTTTGCCATGTTGGCCAGGCTGATCTGAAACTCTTGACCTCAAGTGATCCAACCGCCTGGGCCTCCCAAAGTGCTAGGATTATAAGCATGAGCCACTGCACCTAGCCTTTTATTGATAATTTTTAAATTACTATTTCAATCCCACTGCTTATTATTGGCCTGTTCAGGGTGTCTAATTCTTCCTGATTTAAGCGAGGAAGGTTGTATTTTTTCAGGAATTTATCCTTCTCCTCTAGGTTTTCTAGTTTATGTGCATAAAGGTGTTCATAGTAGCCTTGAATGATCTTTTATATTTCAGTGGTGTCAGTTGTAATATCTCCTATTTCGTGTCTCAATGAGGTTATTTGGATTTTCTCTCTTCTTTTCTTGGTTAATCTTGCTAATAGCCTATCAATTGTATTTAGCTTTCTAAAGAGCCAGCTTTTTGTTTCATTTATCTTTTGTGATTTCTCTGTTTCAATTTATTAGTTCTGCTCTGATCTTGGTTATATCCTTTCCTCTGCTGGGTTGTGGTTTGGTTTGTTCTTGTTTCTCTAGATCCTTGAGGTGGGAACTTAGATTGTCTGTGCTCCTTCCAGCTTTTCAATGTAGGCATTTATGGCTATGAACTTTCCTCTTAGCAAGGCTTAGCTGTATCCCAGTGGTTTTGATAGGTTATTTATTGTCATTCAGTTTGAAGAATTTTTTAATTTCCACCTTGATTTTGTTTTTGATCCAGTGATCATTAAGGAGCAGACTATTTAATTTCCATGGTATTTGCATGGTTTTGAAGGTTCCTTTTGGAATTGATTTTCAGTTTTATTCCACTATGTTCTAAGAGATTGCTTGATATAATTTCAATTTTCTTAAATGTATTGAGACTCGTTTTATGGCCTATTATATGGTCTATCTTGTAGAAAGTTCCATGCACTGTTGAATAGAATGTGTACTCTGTGGATGTTAGATGAAATATTCTGTATATATCTGTTAAGCCCATTTGTTCCATGGTATAGTTAAAAAACATTGTTTCTTTGTTGACTTTCTGTCTTGATGACCTCTCTCGTGCTATCAGTGGAATATTGAAAGTCCCCTGCTATTATGGTGTTGCTGTCTATCTCATTTATTAGGTTTAGGTTTATTAGTAACTATTTTATAAATTTGGGAGCTCTCCAGTGTTAGATGCATATTTGTTTAGGAAGTGCAGCATTTAGGAAATTTACATTCAGTGTTAGTATTGAAATGTGAAGTACCATTGCATTCATATTCTTTGTTGTCTGTGTATTTTTGTTTTTGTTTTGTTTTTTAACTTATATTTTTATTTTATAGGTCTTGTGTGATTTATGCTTTAATGAGATTTTTTTAAATGTGTTTCCAGGATGTGTCTCAACATTTAGAGCTCCTTTTAGCAGCTCTTGTAGTGGTGGCTTGGTAATGGCAAATTCTCTCAGCATTTGTTTGTTTGAAAATGACTATCTTTCTTTCATATATGATGCTTAGGTTTGCTGGATACAAAATTCTTAGCTGATACATCTTTTGTTCAAGGAGGTTGAAGATAGGACCCCCAATCCCTTCTAGCTTGTAGGGTTTCTGTGGAGAAATCTGCTGTTAATCTGACAGGTTTCCCTCTATAGGTTACCTGGTGCTTCTGTCTCACAGGTCTTAAGAATCTTTCCTTCATCTTAACTTTGGATAACCTGATGACAGTGTGCCTAGGCAAAGATCTTTTTGTGAAGAATTTCCCAGGTGTTCATTGTAATTCTTGTATTTGCATGTGTAGGTCTTCAGCAAGACCAGGGAAGTTTTCCTTGATTATTTCCCCAAATATGTTTTCCAAGCTTTTATAATTGTCTTCTTCCTCAGGAACACTGATTATTCTTAAGTTTGGTCATTTAACATAATCCCAGACTTCTTGGAGGCTTTGTTCATATTTTGTTATTTTTTCTTTCTCTCCATTGGATTGGGTTAATTTGAAGGCCTTGTCTTCGAGCTCTGAATTTCTTTCTTCTACTTGATCAATTCTATTGCTGAAACTTTCCAGAGCATTTTGCATTTCTAAAAGTGTGTCCAAAGTTTCCTGAAATTTTTATTGTTTTTTCTTTAAGCTATCTATTTCATTGAATATTTCTCCCTTCACTTTTTGTATCATTTTTGGATTTCCTTGCATTGGGCTTCACCTTTCTCTGGTCCCTCCTGATTAGCTTAATAACTAACCTCCTGAATTCTTTTTCAGGTAAATCAGGGATTTCTTCTTGGTTTGGATCCATTGCTGGTGAACTAATGTGATTTTGGGGTGGGGAGGTTGCTGACAAGCCTTGTTTTGTCATATTACCAGGGTCGTTTTTTTAGTTCCTTCTTATTTGGGTAGGCTCTGTCAGAGGGAAGTTCTAGAGCTGAAGGCTATTGGTCAAATTTTTTTGTCCCTCAGGGTGTTCCCTTGATGTAGTACTCTCCCCCTTTTGCTATGGATGTGGCCTCCTGTGAGCCAAGCTGCAGTGATTGTTGTCACTGTTCTGGGTCTAGCCACGTAGTCAGTCTACCTGGATCCAGGCTGGTACTGGGGGTTTCTGCACAGAATCCTGTGATGTGAACTGTCTATGGGTCTCTCAGCCATGGATACCACCGCTTGTTCTGGTGGAGGTGGCTAAGGGTAAAATAGACTCTGAGGGTCCTTAGGTTTGGTGGCTTAATGCTCTATATTTGTGCTGGTTGGCCTCCTGCCAGGAGGTGGCACTCTTCAGAAAGCATCAGCTATAGTAGTGTGGAAAGGAACTGGCAGTGGCAGTGGCCATGGCCCTACAACTCCCAAGATTATATGTCCTTTGTCTTCTACTACCAGGATGGTTAGGGAAGGACCATCAGGTGGGGGCGGGGCTAGGTGTGTCTAAGCTCAGACTCTGCTTAGGCAGGTCTGGCTTGTGGTGGAGGGGGTGAGATTCCTATGTCACTGGAGTTGTGTACCTAGGAGGATTATGGCTGCCTCTGCCGAGTGATGCGGGTTGTCAGGGAAGTGAGGGAAAGCTGGTAGTCATTGGCCTCACCCAGCTCCCACACAAACCAAAGGGCCGCTCTCACTCCCACCATATCCCCCACCAATAGCCCCAAGTCTGTTTCCAGGTGGAGGGCAAGTCAGGCTTGAAAACTTGACCAAGGCTTTCGGCCTCCCAGCTGCAAAAGAAAAGGGTTTTAGTTCTTTTCCCACCTGCAAAGTCTGCAAGCGGGATTCACGCCCTCCCCCGAGTTCTGGCAAGGAGGCTTCTGGCCCCGTGCAAATTGTTACAAAGTTCAGCTAGAGAAGTCCTTCACCCTGTGGAGTCTTACCCCCTGCTCTTCTGGCTTCCCTCCTGATGGAACCCTGTGGTGCCAGGCGGGAATGGGCTGCTTGGGGATCCAGTGCGCCCCCAGTGCCTTTCTGCTGCTTCCTCTATCCCTGTATTTCACTCAGCTCAGCTCTCTAACTTGACTCAGTTCCAGGTAAGGTCAGGAACTTCTCCCACAAACAGACCTTCAGCTTCTCCAGTGGGGGAAAGGGGGTATCCAGGAGAGAAGGGTCTACCTTTCCCACTTCTGAGGTTGGGGCACTCACAGTATTTGCAGTGTCTCTTGGGTCCTGCAGGAGCAGTCTGCTTCCTTCTGAGGGCCTCAGGATTGCTGGTCTGTTCTTAGAGTCAATCTGGAGCCAAAACTCACAATGCACACCTCCACATGCTGCTCTTCCATAGCTGCAATCTAGTCCTGCATCCTGGTCGCCATGATCCACCCGCAGACTCTGTATATTTTAAATGGAAGATTTAATCCATTTATATTTTAGGTTATTAATGACAGGCGAGGACTTACTCCTGTCATTTTATTGTTTTCTGGTTGTTTTGTATATCCTTTGTCCCTTACTTCCTCTTATTTACTTTTGTGGGTAAGTGGTTTTCTATAGTAATAAGGTTTGATTCCTTTTTCTTTTTTGTGTATCGGCTCTACTGATGAGTTTGCTAGTTTTGCATGTTTTTTTTTTTTCCTATAAAAAAATAAAATGACTATTTGTTCACTTAATGGTATTCTGTAAATCCTATAGGCTTTCTTCATTCTTTTTTCATTCATTCTTGTCTGCCCATATTATTTCAAAATTGTCTTGAAGTTTAGAAATTCTTTCTTTCTTCTGCTTGGTTTAGTCTGTTGTTGCAGCTCTCAACTGCATCTTTATTTCATTCATTGAATCCTTCAGCTGCAGGATTTGTTTGATTCTATACCTCTTCATTGGATTTCTCAAATCATGAATTGTTTTCCTGATTTTGTTGCATTATCTATCTGTATTCTCTTGAAGCTGAGTTTCCTTAGGATTATTATTTTGATTTTTTTTTTTGCATTTCCTATATTTTGTTATAATTGGGGTTGGTTACTGGAGAGTTGTTTTCCTTTGAAGATGTCATGTTTCCTTGCTTTTTCATGTTTGATAGGTCCCTACATTGATTTCTATGCATCTGGTGGAAAAGTCAGCTCTTCTATCAGGTGCATAGAAATTTTATGGAATAGGTTTCATAGGGAAAGACTTATTTGTATGAATGAGTTGTGGGGTGTCAGTTCAGTGCAGTGCATTTGCCTTAGTTTCAGCTGGATGGAGTAGTGTACTATCTATAACGTTTCTTCAGCTGCAGTCCACATTAGTGATGTTTCTCAGGAGCCTAGGCTGAGAAAGTTTGTGGCAATTGAAGTGGGCTCACCAGGCTATTTTGCAAGTTGAGGCTAGATGCATGCACATGGTTAATTAGCCAACTTGGAGTCTGGCTTCCTGGAGTTGGAGCCACAGAGCTTTTACTTAGGCTAGGAACATGGGCATGTGGTTGTTCAGTCAGCCAAGGGATGTGTCTGCCAGGGGCAGCCCATGGGGCTGTTTCTCAGAACTAGAATGCAGGCACAAGGCTGTATAGTTGGCCTGGGGGCACATTTGCTGAGAGTGGCCCACAGGGCTGTTTATCAGGCCTAGGGCACAGGTACAAGTCTGCTTGGCAGGCCTGGATGTGTGCCTACAAGGTGTAGCTCATGGGGCTGTTTTTCAGGCATGGTATGCAGACCTACAGCCGCTCAGCTGGCCTGGAGGCATGTTGGGTAGGGCCAACTCACAGTGCTGTTTCTCAGGCCTGGGACATGGTCACACAGCATCTCAGCTGGCCTGGGTATGTGCTGAGGGTGATTCCATGGGACTGTTTCTCTGGCTAAGGACACAGGCACATACCTCCTCAGCCAGCCTGGGGGCAAACCATTGAGCTCCTTCTCAAGCCCAGGATGTGGGTGCAAGGTTTCTCAGCTAGCCTGGGATCATGTGTATTAGAGGTAGTCCATGGGGCTGTTTCTCAGGTCCAGTTCGTGGGTACACAGCTGCTCAGCCAGCTTGGGGGTATATTTGCCAGGGGTGGGCACAGGACTATTTCTCAAGCCCATGACATTGCTGCCTATTTAGCTGGACCAGGGGTGTTTCTGGAGGGAAGGGGGTCAAAGTATCTTTATTTCCTACTGATAGCTGTTAGGAATTTTATTTCCCAACTCTGGGAGTGAGAAATATTCTATCCCTTTATTTTACTAAACATCTGTTCAAAGTCCCAATCCTGCCAGGTTCAAAACTCTATCAGTCCTAAATCTAACCTGATGGCATGGTGAGTCATTATAAAGTAATTACTAGGGAGTGCCTTTGATAATAATATTGCATACTTAAACACAGTTGCCGTACTGTAGGAATCAGTAACCTCATTAGGGATTCAAAAATACACACATAGGAAGTTTGAACAACCTAAGAATGGAAAAATATCACAAAGGGAGGGATGCATAAATATTACAATGCATGCTACTGGCTCAGAAGGAAGATGGCACCATATGCTAGAATGGCCTGGATGACAGAACTGTTTATCTGACCCTTAAGCATGAATAAGATTTTGAGAGACAAGAGGGAATCTGGGTCTTAGGTGGGAAATAACCTAACAAAGGCTTGGAACTAAGACAAGAATTGTGTTCAAGGCCCAGATAACTGGCCTGGCTGGAAGAAAATGTTCATATCATACAGAGCAGGACTTTGGGACTTCAGAGGTGATTATCTGGTAATTTAGGTAGTGAATAGTGAACTGCTAATGTCAAGGAGTTTGAATTTTATCCTACAATGAATGGCAAGTTATTGAAGGATTATGAGCAGAGTGACCAGATCAAACTAGTGTTTATCTCAAGTATGTTTCAGATAAATTTAGACCTTAGGGAGCAACTAAAACAATCCAGGTATGCAAATAAATGAATGAAATTAGGGATTGAAAGATAATGACCTTATCGAGAGAAAGAATCAGCATTGCATTGATTTGGCTCCAAGATTTTGAGTATTGATGGCCATGCAGTATTTGACCAAAAAGGCTTAATTCTATAGCCGGGTGTGGTGGCTCACGCCTGTAATCCCAGCACTTTGGGAGGACGAGGCGGGCGGATCACGAGGTCAAGGGATTGAGGCCATCCTGGCCAACATGGTGAAACCCCGTCGTCTCTACTAAAAATACAAAAATTAGCTGGGTATGGTGGCACAATCCTGTAGTCCCAGCTACTCGGGAGGCTGAGGCAGGGGAATTGCTTGAACCCGGGAGGCAGAGGTTGCAGTGAGCTGAGATTGCACCACTGCACTCCAGCCTGTCGAAAGAGCAAGACTCTGTCTCAAAAAAAAGGTGGGGGGTGTAATTCTGTAAGAAAGAGAGGACAATTTTTAGAACACAATGATGATTGATTTTAGACAGGAAGTTGAATGATCATACCAGCTAATGATATCTATAATCATTAAAATCTCATGAGTTCAGGCTGAAGACAGAAAAGCAAAGGGTTGTGGGCTGCCATTGGGCTGCAACTCTTATTTTATGGGTCAGAATGAAATCACTATAGAGAAGCAAAAAAAAAAAAAAAAAAAAAATGTTCATTGAGTCATGATTCTTGGCTTTCATAAAAAGACGACTACATTCAAAAAACAGGGAAAGTCAGGCCAAAACTTTGTTTTCAGGTTTTTTAATGACAAAATATTCATAAATCAAACTTCTATAAATATAAAAAAATTAAATACATTTCATCTGAATACACAAAGACAAATCCTGCTGTAAATACTACGTACAAATTATTCTGTGCTGGACATGGCAAATTTATTTAGTACAAATTCAGTTATTAAAAGGAACCTCTTTCCAAATAGTGTTCTTACGCAACATTTAATTTTTCTGCTTATTTCAATGACACATCTAGCTTTTTTTAAAGCGTATTTTATTTCAGAGTGCAACAGAAACTAGCTTGTAGCCTCTTAAGCTACTAGGAAGAGCATCATTGATGCCACTGTATGTCTGCTTAGGCCATTTATCATTTCTCTACACTTGATTGCTCAATGGCTATTCAAAATTGAAATGTGGTACAGCAGTTACAGTTCTGTCTCAACAAGTACCAAACTGAAAATCAGATGGCTAAATAATTTCTTATTTTTGTTACCAATTTTAAATATTGCTAAAGAATTCTCTACAGGAGTAAGGTTAATGAGCAAGATTAAATAGCAGCAGCAGATCCAATTGCGTTTTCTTTTTCATAAGCCTAAAAGCATTGTGGTGTGTTTCAGAGCTGCTTCCTCTACAAATTCTGCATCCACATTGTCATGTCGTTCAACAGGATATAGGGCTGGAAAAAAAATAGGGGGCAGGGAAGAAGGGTTACTACCAAGCCATGAAACATTTATAACTTTGTACTCACAGCTCATTAAAATCTTAATTATATTTTAGTAAAATGATTTTTTTTGAAAATGTGTTCTTAAGATTAAATTTCAGCACCAAGAACATGTGCATCACCCAAATGGGCTTTAAACCTCTTAACTCTTTTAAAACTTCAGAGGTGATTATTTGGTAATTTAGGTAGTAAACTGTGTGCTGCTAATGTAAACCAATTCCTATAAGGACCTACTTGTATGTTAAAAGAATTTTGGAAAGAAAACAGTTCACAGAAGTGAATAGGGAAGGACTGATGTCAAGAGAAAAGTGGGAGGACCCTGAGAACAGTGGAGTAAATTACCTTGATTGGTGGACTCTATATCTGTTAGAATTTCAATGAAGTAGTTGAGAGGCAGAAATTCTAAACTGAACGATGACTTGTCAATCATAGAATTCCGAGGCTAAAAGGGAAACCACTTCTGGTTTAAGCCGGTTCTCCACAATAAGCACAGTTTTATAATAAAGTGTAAGAATTATAATTTTTGTCCATATAGATATGTTGTCATGGGCAAATAGGATCCTAAAAAACATTTAGTTGGCTGTGCTTTCAGAGAAACTCACCTGTTTCTTATAGTTCTGAAGCAGTCGCATCACATGGTTCCGTGAAATGATGTTAGAACTCATAGGATGATCCCAAAGTCTACAGATCTTCTGACCAATAAGCTATTATGCAAATTGAAAAATATGTAGAGAATATACTGAATACTGCATTAAGTAAGCATACCTTGTATCTATTCATAATTTTGAAAGTATTCCAACGTAACTGGTTAGTCTAAAAGACAGGCACTTAAGGACCCTTGGAGAAATGCCATCCATGTTCCTATGAAGTTTCTAGGAGCAAATACTCCCTCAAATGCTACAATGAGGAAAGTGGTTTATACATTGATGTTGCCAAACCCTTTTACCGAAATGGAGTTTATCCACTGCTCTTCAAAACCGGAGATGGGCATGCAAACTCCGTGATGTTTTCACAGGAAACTAAAGGGTGGAGGCATGTTTATATCAACTTCTCTGCCATTGTCTTGCCTAGAAAATTTCACTTCCCTAAGAGTGTTGAGGAAATAATCAAATTGGGAGCCCAAACTAAATATTCAGCAATGTTCCCCAGAGAGATCTAGCTATGGAAAATATGCTTTGTTTTCTATTCTTGCCTTCGCTTCAGTAAGCCTGTGAGGCGGGGAAGGGCTATCACAGAGCAGGGTGATTAGGTCCAGAAAGGCAACAAGATCTCCGTGGTGAGAGGACCATGCCAGAGGTGCAAATGAGCAAGGCGTGTAAACAGCAGATGGAGCTGGCTGAGACTATTCAGGTCAGGAAATTTGCAGAGTTAGAGGCTTGGAAGACCTTGCTGTGGAATTTCATATTTTCATAGTATCTCTGACTCTGAGAGTTAATATTTACACACACACACACACACACACACACACACACACAAAATGAATGCCTTTAAAGCTCTTTCCCTTTGTGTTTCTCATTCTTCCTTTGACCTAGGAATGTTTTTCTACTATGGTAGAAAGGCAGTAAGGGGAAATACAGTTCTAGAATCTTCTTTCCTCACCTGATTCAAATATATCTGTTTAAATGCCAACAGCATGTTTCCCCTCTCCCTCCTCTCAGACTCAGATGTAAATATTAGTGTGGTTTCCTAAGAAGCGAAAATGGCTTAATGTTCTCACTGGACTGTGCCAAGGCAGTGCAGAGCCAGAGGAGCAAGTGCTTTGTAGGCCCAGTGGGAACCAGCTGACAGAGTGCTGGGGACGAGTGGGATTCCTTGGAAGCATTGAAAAGTGAAATGATTCAATTGACTTTAACCCAAAGTAAGTAAATGCTCTTCTTGCAAGAAGGAATTGAAGGAAGGTCATGCCAAAGCTTAGGGAAAAACTAAAATCTAATTCAGAATTACCGGAGGAAGCCGCACAATGATACTGAATTTCAATTTTTCATTTTTCTCTGTATTGTCCAGATCTGCAAGAAAGTTAGAGATTGGCAAATTAAACAAATACCCATTTTGATACTTCAGCAAGTTAACATTAATAGTTGAGTGGTTCATCTTGACACAATATATACCCCAACTTTGTAGCCTCAAGCTAATCTAACAGTATTTTGGAAATTTTACTCTGTGACTCTCTGAATAAAAATAGATTTTTCTATAACAGGCTGCCAGGTGCAAAGCAATTTTATTGACTAACAACAGAAGGTACCTTGAGGAATGACAAATGCTTTCATATATTAAGAAAAATCATCTGAAAATATCATAATTGAATAATATGAATGATTATACTACAAACAAGTTCAAATTCATATAAACATTGCTTCTCTCTACAATTTTCTTGCATTTCTAATCTAACCTTGAGATGAAAGAGTTAATCAGCTGAAAGTCTTGAGAAATGAACCTGTGGAGACTCCTAGCCTCAAGTGCCCTCTTGCACAGAAAAGGAATCTAATAGTTGTATGTTGATTGAAAAGTCCCTTGGGACCCCTTGAAGGGCTAAGACACTTTAAATTGGCCCAAAGGATGATTACAGGGAATGGATTGTGCTCACAGGACCAGCTTGTATAATCTGTGAGGCTCAACACAAAATAAACATGAGCAAGCCCTTGTTCAAATATTACCAAGAATTTCAAGATGTAATACAGCATTAAACTGAGCAGGAGATTCCTCTGAGTGTAGTCGGGCTCTTTGTGACCACACAGGTTGCACACCCAAGAAGCTAGCCTTGGTGATGCGCAGACTGGAACTAACACTCTGGCAAACTCAGGGCCTCTTACCTTTCATGAGCCTTGTGACCGCTGTTTCAGTGAGAAGCAACACTCCACTGTCAATGCAATGCAGCAGGTTGTGCAAAGGGAGACAGTGGACCCCGAGGATGGTGTGCAGAGTATGAAAACCTAGGATGAGAGATCCGGAGGGTAAATGCAGTCAGCCAACATCTCCAGCAGCCCCCAGGGAATGGATTAGATCATGTTAATAAAGCACTCAGTTCAGTGCTTGGTGCCTGGAACCAACTAAATTTCTTGAAAACAAGGTCCAAGTTTCCTTCTCTGTATTATTCATAACTAAATATCGTGCTGGGTCTATAGTAAGTTTCCAGTAAGTGTATATTCCCTTCTTGGGTCCCTTCCTATGCAAAAAGAGAGCAAGGTCTGCTCAATGAAAAATGGTTTTAGAGGTTATGTTTGTGATTCTACAGTAAGATAGCAAAAGAGTACAGAAGCACTTCAGACTTTATAGGTCCAGACTAAAAGGTTGTTGGGATGAGGACCATTTTGCTGAAGGGAAACAAATTTGGACCAGAAGGGAATTAGTTCATATGGCTGATCTCTGAGTATAGAGAAAGGCTTTTAGGGTCTACTTGGACTAAAGTATAGAAAAGAAATAATTAAAACAATATGGCCAAATAGTAAATTTATAGGAATTCAGTTGAGAGGTAGGCACTCTCTCAAGCCTGTCTCATGGGCAGAGCTACCCACACAGACCCTGATTTCTAAGTGTACTACTACTGACAAAAAGACAAAAACAGCATGCATGAGAGACGGTATCAGACCAGGAGAGAATCAGAACAGCTCTTTTGGAAGTGATGGCATTTGTGGGGAGTTTCAAAGGATAAATACAATTCTTATGAGTGAGGACGGTAGAAAAAACCAGGTTTGGCATGAGCAGCCCTAGGCCAGAATCCTGCTGTATTACTTACCAGCTGCAGGCAGCTCAGCCTTTCTGAGCCTCCATTGCTTCATCTCTAAAATGAAACCCCCAGTACCTTTCCCACAGGATACTCTCCAGTTCCCATATTCCTTTGAGAACTAGAGCCAGGTCTGTGAAGAGCCTAGCATGCAATGTGACAATAGTGACCTATACTGGACATGTACTAAGGCTTTCAATCTGTGTACTGGCTCATTTGATCCTCATACAAAACTAGGGGGTGGGAATTACCAGATTCCTGTTTCATAAATGGAAAAGCCAAAAGCCAAGATTCACAGAAGCTAAGAAAGTTGCCCAGGATCATATAAACTGTAAGTTGTAGACTGAAATTTGCGTCAATCGTATGATCATAGCACAGGCTTTTAACCATACCATCACAGCTGTGTTAATAGAACATGAACAGAGGCCCAAAGATGAGAAAGTATAGGGCACATTCAGAAAACAGTAAATGATCTAGCTGGGTTGGAATCATATTAGAGGAGAATGATTAAGAGGTAAGGTTGGAAATGCTAATTTACTCAGCACATCCCTTCCACACACCTGGCAAGGGGTTAGAAGTACAAAAATAAGCAAAATAGGCACAATTGCTGCTTCTGTACACCTTGCAGTCTGGTCGGGGAGGCAGACAATTAAAAAAATAAATATACATTTTTTAAAATGTGACTAGCTGTATGCTATGAGTGCTGGTGACAGGGCTTGAATGCTTAATGACAGGAATCTATTAACTTGAGAGACTTTGGGGAGGCAATAAAAGTTTTTAAGCACGACAGAAAGAAGATTTATCATTGGGACATTAATATGGCAACAGGCAAAGAATGAGCTGGGGTAGCAATTTGCTACAGAGGTATGAAGAACTATAGAGAAGCTATTGCCTGAACATGGATAAGAGGTAATGGAGGCACTGAATCAAGGAGACCCAGTAACATGTACAGGCTTTGCAACTGATTGAATGTGGGAATGACAGAAGAATCATAGCCTACTTTTGGGAAGATACATGACAGAAGGATGAAGCCCAATGAGCAGGGCTTGGATTCAAAGAAATCATGGGATTTTCTCTAAACACATGAATCACAAGCCGTGGGGCACAGTCCTAGGTCCTTGTAACATCAAGGGTCAGATGAAGTACAGGCTCTGCCCACAAGCATGTGTTAATGGGCTGACAACAGGATGAGTGCACTAGCTTCCCTGAGTCCAAAAAAACTCCACTATTTTACTAGTTAATTAACAACAAGATTTTTCAAATGGATTTAGAAATTCTTCACAAAACCCTCTTAGTAAAACAAAGTTATAAAATTATTTCTGAAGAAAAGTTTACACTAGATTATTGATCCTATTAATTTTCTGGATTCAAATTTCCCTCTCCAGCCCTGTGCTCATATCCTAAAGATCCCTGATGACTCTTCATCCTCTATCCCCAGGGCACAGTCTCAAGTTCAGGGACCCGTTCTTGGCCTCTGTACGTCAGCTCTGAGCAACAGAGCAAATTGGCTATTATTAGTCATCAGCTCCACCCAACTTTAGTCCTCATCTTCCAGGGCTCCTGGCCTCCTCTAGCCAGCAAGTGCAATACAGTTCCTTTTTTTAAAAGCAAATGCCCTAGATCTAAACTATGACATCCTTCTTGTGGTCCTCTTAACTTTAACCAATTCACGTTACAAGCCTCTGACACTTGTAACTCAAATAGTCCTCATTAGTCCAATAGGCCTGGAAAGCAAGCACACTTACACATGTGCATGTAGAAACACCCTGAATTCATACACACAGGCATGCACATGCACACACATGATCCAGTGTCACTTCCCCCCTATATTTCCATGTCACATAATGGAAATAAATATTTAAGAGCAAAGGAGAGAGAAACAGCTTTTCCTTACCTGATCCACAGACATGAACCCTAGGTCTACTTACAATAATTCTCGATCACTATGGATAACATTTTTCTATGTTTTCCTTCCTTATCCCTGTGAAGGAATGTGAGCTGGGTAGGAAGTGGATTTTATGATCTCCAGGCATAAAAATGTCCGCAGTAAGTCAGTTTCATTTATTTTCAAAAGGAGCTTGAATATCCATAATGAACAAATCTGAAACTGTCCATCGATTTCCCTACCAATATTTTTGTGTTTACAACAATTAAGAATTTAAGCCGCAAAAGTAGTTTTCCTAAAATCCTTCACTCTTTCTAGGGTATACCTTATAACTCATATTCCACTGGGATAATTTTAAATGATCCATTCCCCTCATGAATGGTCACTTTCAACTCCTTTTGTACTGCCGCTACAGAGAGACATTAAATAAGGTGATGGATGGAGGAAGAAAGAAGGATTCCAAATCGTATCAGATATATCATAAATACAGAAAAGCATACGCTGTAGGGATTCTTTAGGCCCATAAATAGCCCATGTTTCAACATCAACTAATTCAACGGCAATATAAAATTCAAGAAGCAGCATGGATTTTGGAGTCAGACTGCCTGGATTAGAATATCAGCCCTGTCACTTAATAGCCATGTGACTTTAGGCAAATTACTTAATCTTTCCGGCCTCAGTTTCACCATCTATAAAATGGGAATGATGTTAAGTTGAACTACATGTGCCATTTTTGCTGGCTAAAAAATGGTGGGCTACTGACTTTTTAATGCAGTCCAATTCAAGTTTCTACCAGTTATGAATGTTATGAAAATTAAGTTTGCAAATTTGTGTGTACTTTGAACAGTACCTGGCACAAAATGGTTATCATATATACGTTGGCCTAAAATGAATGAACTAATGATGAATGGATGGATATATATGAAGTAACTAAAAATCAGCTGATATGTAATTACAGCAATCAAAGTTTAACATTCATTAGAACTTATATGCAATAATACACCCACCATTCATATACAGGTAGCTAATCTTCAAAAGCACCAAGAACACATAATGGGGAAAGGATCACATCTCTGATAAATGGTGTTGGAAAAGCTGACTGTCCACATGCAAAAGAATGAAATGCGACCTTTATCTTAACCATAAACAAAATTCAACTCAAAATGCATTATAATGTTAAACATAAGACCCAAAACTGAGAAACCCCCTAGAAGAAACATAGAGGTAAATCTTCTTGACATTGGTCTTGGCAATGATTCCTTGAATATGACGTCCAAAGCACAAACAATGAAAGCAAAAATATGTAAGTGGGACTACACCAAACAAAAAGGTTTTCGCACAGCAAGGGAAACAATCCAGAAAGTAAAGGCAAAACCTACAGGATGACAAAAAATTGTTTGCAAACCATATATCTAATAAGGAGTTAATTTCTAAAACATATAAAGAACTCAAACCTCAATAGCAAGGAAACAACTGGATTAAAAAATGAGCAAGGGACTTGAACAGACATTTCTCCAAAGATTACAGACAAATGGCCAACACTTAAATGAAAATATGCTCAACGTCACTAATCATCGGGGAAATGCAAATCAAAACCGCAGTGAGATGTCACCTCACATCTCTCAGATTGGCTATTAGCAAAAACCCACAATCTAAGTGTTGTCAAGAATGTGGAGAAATCGGACTCTTATACACTATTGGTGGGAACATAAAGTGGTATCGCCACTGTGGCAAATGGTACAGAGGTTCCTCAAAAAAATTCAAAAAAAATAATATATGATCCAATAATCTCATTTCTGGGTAAATATCCATAAGAATTGAAATCGGGATCCTGAAGACATATGTATATACTCCCATGGTTATCACATTATTCACAATAGCCAAGATAGGGAAACAACCTAAATGTCCACTGACAGATGAAGAAAATGTAGAATATACAATGGACTATATTACTCAGCCTTAAAAAATGAAATCCTGCTCCATGTGACAACATGGATGAAGCTGCAGGTCTTTATGCTCAGTGAAGAAAGCCAGTCACAGAAGGGCAAATACTGCATGATTCCATTTACATATCTAAAGTAGTCAGACTCTTAGATACAGAGGGTAGAACAGTGCTTGCCAAGTAGCTGGGGAATAGGAGGACAGGGAATTGCTGTTCAACAGGTAAAAAGTTTCAGCTGTCAAAGATGAGTAAGCTCTAAAGATCTGCTCTACAACATTGTATCTATATTTAACAATACTGTATTGTGCATTTAAAAATTTGTTAAGAGGGTAGGTCTCATGTTAAATGTTGTTACACAATTAAAAACTGAACTCATGAGCACAACATAGTTTATAGCTAATGGGCTTATTTCTCATAATGGATACTGATTTCTATGTATATCCCTAGTCTCTTCCTAATCTTTGTGCTCTAATTTCTAGCACATTACCTCTCATGTCATAGTTGCTCAACAAATGTTTGTTGACTAAATGAACACATGACCAATTAAATGAATGAATGCATATACATCTCCCAAGGGTGTTTTGTGGCCTGACTTGATCCTATTTAAAAATTCTAAGGGGAAATTTTTACCTTCCAAATGCCTAAGAATCAGTTCAATTCTTGGCATTGAGCCAGACCCACTTCCTAGTGTTCACCTTCAGATATCTCAATCAGATAAACTAGGCCTGGAGACATCAGAGATAGAGTTCTATAAATTAGTTCTGCTGGTTCAGATTATCCTAGAAAGCTGCATGCTGTTAAGCATAGGTTCCCTAAAGTTAGTAATAAGCTACAACATAGTTTAGTAGTCACAGGAGCTCTGGTCAGCAGAGACCAACCTAAGGGCCCATCACTCACAGCGATACCAGACACACAATTTCTCATATACAAGTCTCATCATCACACTTAAAATGTACCAAGGACAAGGGCCCATATGAAGAAGAAATAAATTTATTACACCAAAGGACAAAAGAGCCAACACTTACCAGGAGGCAGAGGTAAAAACAAACTGTTTGTAGCTTCCAAAATTCTGGTCATGATATGAAAAACTGCAAATTCAGCAGCACTGCCACGACTATTGCTGGGTTATA